>NC_044906.1:39320983-39620983 GCF_001633185.2 Quercus lobata | reverse complement strand
AGAAAAAAAAAAAAGTTAAAGTATCACATATGAAAGCTTTTTGTGATGGGTCTCTCTCGGTCTCTCTCTTAGCTTGCGTCTGTCCCTTTTTTTCTTTTCTTTTTTTTTTTTTTCCTTTTTTTGTGAATTAGGTTTGCAAATTTTGGCTAATTGGTTTTAAGTTTTGTTAAGTTTTTGGGCTTGAGAGGGTTGGGCTAGGCTTGTGATTGTGATTGTTTTGGAGTGGAGGGGCCAAGCATAATGGGTTGATGCATATACCTACTAATTATTTTTTTGGGTCAAGGGGGGCCATTTGGGCTTCATCCCAGATTATCACGTCTATAATGTATGGAAAAATAAATATGCCACGTAAGAACAAATTTCTCCTTTTTGTTGAATATATATAACAATTTAGTGGTATATGTTTCATTGTTTCAAGTAAATATTGGTTACCATAAAAAAAGAAATTAGCAATATATATACACACAGAGATATGTTCAACATGAACAAAATAGCAATAATAATGATAGGAAATATTTCTACTAGGTAAAATGATTAGCAGGAGAGACTTGTTCAACATGGTATAGTTGTCTGACATTAAAGGATTCACCTGACAGAGTTAGTCAAACAACCAATTGATTGACTCAAACCAAATTAGTTCCAGCCTAATCAAGACAATCGAAGTACTAGGCGGATCAGTAAAACCGAAGAGGGTAGTTCACCCAAGGAAGTCGAGGAATAGAGACCCCTTGGGAGATAGGAGAAAGGCCATAAGAACTATGAGATTAGAAGCCGAGGAGGACCATGGTGACATACGAATAAAAGCAAGAGAAAACTTCCAGATAAAACATCTATCACTTCTGTATTAAATGCTCTACAACAACACAGCCTGCCGCATTAATGATAGAAAAACCCCTGAACAGTGCCCTCATAGCCTGTAACCTACTCTACTACCACCAGTAAAGCAATGATAGGACAGGTATCCAAAGATAGATCAACAACCCTCCAAGTGGAAGGCTAGGATGCAATTCAAATGGCTATAAAAAGGAAGGAAGGTCATCCCTAATGGGGGATCGGAAAAAAGGAGAGAAAGAGAGAGAAAGAGAAAGGAATCACACCATATGTGAATCATGTTAGGAACATATGTCAATGTAGAATTGGCTAATCCTTTGACAAAACGCACTTTACTTGTAATTGGGTAGACCTAAGATGTGTTTAATACTTCAAGAAACAAGGTTTCAAGTCCAAGTATTAAAACCATGCAAATTTGTCCAAGAATCAAGTGAAGAAATGCTGGATTTTAAAACTCGATAGCTAACTCGACAGATAGTATTTATTGAGGTTTAAAAGGCAGCTTTTGCTCGATGCTTGACAGTTACTCGATATATACCCTATCTATCGAGATTTAAGAAAATCAGTTTTTCAAATCTGATTTCACTACAATCCGTGTATACATGTTTAGGCTTTCTTTTTTCACAACCCTAAACATATATAAGGATTATTTTAAGGGCCGTCACAACTAATGCAAGTGAGTGCAACTTGATGCAAAGGTTTTTCACAAGCATATTGTGATTGGAGACAATTTGCTCTAGTTCATCTTTCTTTTCAAGAAGCTGCTGCATTTATACGCTATAGGGTTTTGTAACTAAGGAACTTCGTGATTTTCATCATGTTGATGAACTAAAGAAATTTTCAGTCAACATCCTTCTCAAGTTGGTGGTTAGTCACGTACTAGGATCCATGCATTGATTGGTTAGTTACGTACTGGGAGCCGTGCATTGAAAGGAAAGATTGTCACTACAGAACAAGTCCAATTGGGTATGGGGGTAAGTGTTCAACTGTAGGTTGGTATAAGGTATTGAGATTTCTTTACTTGTAACCACTTGTTGTGATAATAATGGATTCTTGGGAATGGTGACCTTAAAATCACCCAATAGGGTTTTTGCTTTGGAGGTATTCCACATTTGTAAACAAATCATTGTGTCAACTTTATTTTCCACTGTATATTAACTTAGTTGGTGATTTGTTTGTGCTACCATGCGTATTGCATGTTAATCGGACTAATTAATTAACTTGGCTAATTAATTGGTTAATTCATCACAAGGGGTCAATACATCTTGGCCTATTAAGTGGTATCCGAGCAGACATACTCTAATTAGAGTTAATCTTTGTTGTATAATCCATTGACCCCTGTTGTCATGGATAAAGGACAATTTTTAATTATACCTCATTTATTTGATGGAACTAACTATGCATATTGGAAAGTATGCACGAGAGCTTTCTTGTAGTCATTAGATGAAAAAGTATGGTAAGCTGTGGAGATAGACTGGACCAAGCCTAAGGAAGTGCCGGCTGATTGGGATGATGCAAAGATCAAAGCGGATAAATTCAACAACAGGGCATTGAATGTCTTATTCAGTGCAGTCACAAATAAGAGGTTTAAAAAGATATCTTCCACTGAAACTAAAAAGGAAGCATAGACCATCCTCCAGACAACCTATGAAGGAACCAAGGCTGTTAAGGATTCAAAACTTCAGAGGCTTACCACGAGCTTTGAAGAGATTAAGATGGAGGAGGATGAGTCATTTGATGAGTTTTATGCTAAGCTCAAGGACATAGTGAACTCAACCTTTAATCTTGGGGAAACCATTCTCGAACCCAAGATTATTAGAAAGGTGCTCAGATCTCTACCCGAGAGAGTTCATGCCAAGATTACCACGATTGACGAATCAAAGGATATTGACAAAATTGGTTGGCCATTTGCAGACCTATGAGTTGGGTTTGACAAGGATTAGGAAATTTAGTAAGGGCAAGAGCATGGCATTGAAGGCCAAGAACAGTAACACAGATGAGTCTTTAGATAATGAAAATTCCAAAATGAAATCTTACATTACAAGGCAATTCAAGAAGTTTATGAAGAATGCTAATGCTAAAGGATTTGACAAAGACCGCAAGCAATCCAATTCATTTAAGTTCAAGAACCAAGACAAAGGAAAGAAGGATGCTAAGGATGGTGGTCAGTATACTGTTCCCTTAGGAACAAAGTGCTTTGGGTATCAAGGCTTCGATCACATGAAACAAGAATGCCTTACGTATCTCAAGACCATTGGGAAGAGCATGTCACTTGCTGCTACTTTGAGCGACACCAAGCCTGAGGATGATTACGATAATGAGGAGGATGGAATCCTAAATGCCTTCACTGCCATTGTAAATCCTACTGAGGGGACAGTTGAAGATGTAGATGAAGAAGAGAACTTGGTGGAGTCTAAATCTGTGAAGATGGATGAATAAGATGACATCCACACAGCCTATGCAAAATTATACAAGGTCTCGGAAAAGTATGAGAAGTTGTATAGGTTGGTAACCAAGAAGTTTAGTGAAGTGGAGCTTGAACGAAAAGAAATCTGCACGAAGTTTGATGAAACCAATTAGACCATTGGAGCACTAAGATTTGAGAATAATTTCTTGGCTGAGAAGACCAAGAAGCTTGAAGCGGAGCTGTTTCAAGTCAGAGCTTAGCTGGAGAGGACTTAAAGTGCAAAGCTTGACGAAATGCTCAGCCTTCGAAAATCTGCTTCCAATCGAATCGGTTTAGGGTATGACTTCTCTTCTCCTAGTATTGCTTCTACTAGTACTACTGTATTTGTTTATCCCACTAATAATGTTGAATTTGAGAATAATGATGTCAAAACTGCTTTAACTAGTAAGAACTTAGACAATGGTAAATCTATCTTAGGAGCACCCCCTAAGCTTGATAAGAAATAAACTAAAAACTCTAGGGCTATGAAGGGAAACACTCAAAAGTCTAAATAGAAGAAGCAGCAACTTTGTCATCACTGTGGAGCGACTGGACATACTCGACCTAATTGCTATAAGTGGTTAGCCACTCAATAGAGCAACAGTATGATCTCATCGGGAAACCAGAATCAGTTTCCATCCTTCTGTGCTCCTCTAGGAGATCTACTCAAAGTCCTCATATTCCTTTCAAACTTGAACAGTTTCAATTCTTCCCCCTCATTGCCAAATCAAGAGTTCGCAAAACGGAAAGGTTTTTCCAAAGTGTGGAAGGAAAAAAGGCTCCCAGTGATTTAGTCATTTTCTCTCTCTCTCCCTTTCTTTTTTTGAGTATGCATTACTTTTGTGATGTACTTTCTTGTTTTGAGTCAGTCTAGTTTTATACTTTCCTTTGTTTAACATGTTTTTGTTTGTTTATTTTTAGTTTTGTTTTATTTTTTTTTTCATAAAAAAAAAAATTGAAAAATCAGAAAAATACAAAAACAGTATGTATTTTGTGTACATTGATACTTGTGTACCTTGGATGACCATTTTTATAGCTTAGATGAGCATCTTTATGCATAACTAAGCAAGTGAGTTTTGTGGCTTGTGTTTGTGACGAATAAGATTAAGTAATCTCTTGTACTTAACACTCGTATCACTCTTTTCGACGAGGACTAGAAAATCCTAAGAGAAAGGCATAAATCACCATCTCACCACTGTTGCCCGCCAATCATGAAATGACATCTGTATGCTTCGACATAGCAAAAATGTAATGTCAAAAACTTAACATAATTGGGTATTTCTTCCCTCTCTTATATGCCCATGCATAATATGCTCAAAAAGAAAAATATGCAAAGAAAATCAAAAGCAAAAAGAATCAAAATACTTTTAAATATGGTTGCAAGCGTGTTTCTAGGAGATGTGAGAATTATAGGATGTACCTCGAAGGTGATAGTCCCCATCAAACAGTTATGATTGTGTGTGAGTTAAAGTGATTTTCTCATATCTCAAATCGTCATAACATGTAGACAATTATGATATCGTGTGATGTATTTCACACACAACACGCAATATTTTTTTACTACTTTTGATACATGTGCAGGTATAATGTGATTTGGCCATCACATGAAATACACGTGTTAATGTATACTCACTAAACTGTCTTGACTTGTTTTTGAAAAATAAAATTGGTTAGACTTGTTTAGTGTGTGTGTATGTGTGTGTTTTGGATCTAAATGCTTGACATTTTTCTAGTTGAGAGATGTTTTTGAGAGTTCAAAATGTTGTTTGGATCTTTGGTTGAGTAGCATGTTTGATTGCATTCATGTCTGTGTTTTTCTCTTTTTTGAAAAATTGTTTTTAAGCAATCTCGACAGTTTCTCAATACCTCTCAATAGCTAGGCTATCTATTGAGCCTTTTGAGCTTCTTTTCTCGATAGTTGTTATCGCAATTTCGATCCATTGAAGTTTTTGAGAATTTGGTTTGATAGCTGCTTGATAGCTTCTCGATCCATTGAGGAAATTTCTGTATGCTCGATAGATTCTCGATAGCTTCTCGATTCAGCAAGGTCACTTTGCTGTAGACATCTCTCAATAGCGCCTCGATAGCTCCATCTAGCTAATTTTAATTCTTGACACCTCTCAATACCTACTGATCCATCGAGCCGCGTATTTGTCTATATATAGGGTCAGCGCGATTTCTATCTCATTTTCTCCGATCCCTTTCGATAGGAACTCTCTCATTTCTCTTCCAAACTCTTCCCACTCACATTCTTCACCTTCCCCACTCATTTTTCGGCCCAAACCTTGTGTTCTTCATCTGGTATGATCTCTTTTCTCTCCTTTTTCATGCATTTCATTCATTTTAGACCTAGGTTTTGGGATTTTTTAAAATTCTGGGGTTTTTCAAAATGATCATGCATTGCATCACATTTGCATTTTAACTATGATTTATGCATTTTGGATGTGTGATTACTATGTTAAAATGATGTGTGCTAGTAGGTTTGGATTAGGCTAAATCTATGATGCTTTTTCTTTTGCATGTCACATGTTCATGCATTTTTCATGCATACATACTTTCATTTATCTCTATTTTGATATTGATCTGTGTTGGTGTTTTTCTGAGTGTTTTTTTCTTTCTTTCTTTCTTTCTTTCTTTCGTTAGTTGCTCTATGGCACCTAAACGGAAATCTACTCCATCCCGGAACCCTCTTAGTTCCGAGTCATCTTCTTCTTCTTCCCCCGCTAATTCTACTCCATCTCACATCCAATTCTGTGATGATAAAGCCCGTAAGGACTTTTTGGTGAACTATTCACGACATGGCACTCATTCCGAACACTAAGTTGTTCTATCGGACTTTTCCGAAACTAACATTCCCACTGTCATCTACAGTAGGGGTTGAGAGTCACTGTG
Source organism: Quercus lobata (assembly GCF_001633185.2). NCBI lineage: Eukaryota > Viridiplantae > Streptophyta > Magnoliopsida > Fagales > Fagaceae > Quercus > Quercus lobata. Next base: position 39,614,814 of record NC_044906.1, on the reverse strand, counting down.
TGGCATCCTAGTCACCTATCCTTCCGTGATCATACAGGAGTTTTACTCCAACATGCACGGATTTGACTATTTTGTACCTCACTTTGTCACTCGCATTTTAGGTACGTGCATTTTAGTCACTCTGGATCTTATATCTGAGGTGCTACACGTATTGAGGGTAGAGTTTGCTGATTACCCCAGCTGTGAGCGTCTTAGGACTATGTCCAAAGACGAACTCTCGTCTCGCTTTTGTGAGACACTTTCTTCTTAGGGTGACCGTCAAAACACTCCTTGCTCGAGCTTTGCAAAAGGTCCTAGATTCCTTAACATGGCGATGACATTTGTTCTCCACCCTTTGTCTCACTATAACTCCATTACTGAGCCTCATGCTCGATTTTTGTTATCCTTTCCTGAGGGACTCACTATAGATTTTTTCCTCTCACTTTATTCTCTTCCTTATAGATGTCTATAGAGATACGGTGACCCGTGATAAGCTCATTTTCTTTTTAGTTATCATGCAAATTCTTCGCCATTTTTCTGTCTCCTATCCTAAGTCTACACACTTCTCTCCTATGTGTGTCATAGACACTACTACCATTAGATAGAGCGAGCTCTAGCTTTGATTGAAGCAGCCACGGACCAAGATGGTGACTCCTCCGGCTTTTTTTGCTCCTTCTACATCCGCGGCTGGTGTGACCCTCGAGGTGATTATGGCGCAGTTTCAGTGTATGGATGCTTGTCTTGACGTGCTTAGTGATGAGTTGTGTCAAGTAAACACCCATGTCAACCGTATTGCTCGACGGCAGGCTCGCCTTGGTGGCTTCGTAGAGTCCTTGGTGGTTTCATAGAGTCTCCCTCACCTTCTCTAGAGGCATTTGAGGACGAGGACGATGATGGTGACTCCAACGATGATGATGATGAGAATGAGGATGCCAGCTCTTCCGGTGAGGACATGATGATTGTTTGAGTTATTTACCCTTTGTCATTCGTGACAAAAAGGGGGAGTAGTTTTGGATATAAGGGTAGTCATGTTCTTAGGGGCAGAGTTAGTATAGGGGATAGATATTTTTGTTAGGAGGATTGTTTTTGTTTATGAGGGATGTAGTGAGGTTATTATGTATTTTCTTTTCTTTATTTTACTTTTACCTCATGTATACCAGTCTCGTGACCATTTGACATATATCGTACTTATATTTATATATATATATATATATATATATGCTGATGTATGTTTATTCACCTATCTCTTTATGTGTTGTTTCTTTTCTCTCTTTATGCACATGCTTCTTATTATTTGTATACAATTTTTTATTTCTGTTTCACACTAAGATGTCGTGATGAGTTTTGTTTAAAGTACTTCAAAAATACAGGCTGTCAAAGTCTTTTTTGCCATAAACTCTCTTCTTGCAAAGTTTTTCAAGAGTTTGTGTTAGGATATATATATATATATATATATTTTTTTTTTTTTAGAAAGATGATAGATTTATTGTATTCAACAAGTGAGTATGAGTTGAGTGATTTATGACTTTTCTCATATGTTCATTTTTTTGTTGTGGTTTTATCACAGATTGCCAAAGAGGGGGATTGTTAGGACATATGTGAATCATATTAGGAATATATATCAATGTAGAATTGGCTAATCTTTTGACAAAACACATTTTACTTGTAATTAGGTAGATCTAAGATATATTTAATACTTCAAAGAACAAAGTTTCAAATTCGAGTGTTAAAACCATGCAAATCTGTCCAAGAATCAAGTGAAAAAGTCCTAGATTTTAAAACTCGACAGATAGCATCTATCGAGGTTTAAAAAGCAACTTTTGCCCGATGCTCGATAGCTGCTCGATAGATACCCTATCTATTGAGATTTAAGAAAATCAGTTTTTCAGATCTGATTTCACTCCAATCTGTGTATACATGTTTAAGCTTTCTTTTCTCACAATTTTAAACATATATAAGAATTATTTTAAGGGTCGTCACAGCTAATGCAAGTGAGTACAACTTGATGCAAAGGTTTTTCACAAGCATATTGTGACCGGAGACAATTTGACCTAGTTCATCTTTTTCTTCAAGAAGCTGCTGCGTTTATATGCCGTAGGGTTTTATAATCAAGGAGTTTCGTAATTTTCATTGTATTGATGAACTAAAGAACTTTGCAGCTAACATCCTTCTTAAGTTGGTGGTTAGTCACATACTTGAATCCATGCATCAATTAGTTAGTCACGTACCTGGGAGCTGTGCATTGAAAGGAGAGATTGTCATTATAGAATAAGTCCAATTGGGTATTGGGATAGGGGTTCAACTGTAAGTTGGTATAAAGTATTGTGATTCCTTTACTTGTAACCGTTTGTTGTGATAATAGTGGATTCTCAGGAGTGGTGACTTTAAAATCGTCCAGTGAGGTTTTTGCCTTGGAGGTATTCGCCATTTGTAAACAAATCATCGTGTCAATTTTATTTTCTGCTGCATATTAACTTAATTGGTGATTTGTTTGTGCAACCACTCGTATTGCATGTTAATCAGATTAATTAATTAACTTGGTTAATTAATTGGTTAATTCATCACAAGGAGTCAATATGTCTTAGCCTATCAAAATGTACAATCAGAGTATGAATGGGTACAATATATCTTACATGGGAATGAGCATAAATGTCACTATGTTTTTAGAGTATCATGCTATGTTTTTGAAGAATTGTGTAATACATTGTATTCTCAGTATGGATATGAGGACAACAAAGGAGTTCACTTGGAAGAGTCTGATGCAATTATATTGGTGGTTCTTGGACATATGAGAGACCGTGCCCTCGACCCGTTTTTATAGTTAGTTAAGCCAAACCCACGTAAATGGGTGGAGTCGTGTTATTGCCTCTCAAAATGGAGGTTCGACTAGTTATATTTTCCCCTTTAAATTAAGGGTTTTACAATGGAGTCGCCACTTATTTAATTATTGGAAAAATAAGAAAACTATAATTGAAAAGTTTCTCATTTTATTAATTTGAAATTGAATTTACATTGATTCTAGGAAAATTACATAGTTTTGGTCCTATATACAATCTAAGATAAAGTACATGACTATGTTTCCTAGTTACAATCTAAAAATTGAAAATTATATGGATAAGCATTGGTCTATCAACCCTTGATTTAAGTTCGGAGGCTATGTTACAAGGTGAAAAGGTGTTAGGCACCCACCTCACCCGGTGAAACCGGTCTTCTAGACTATAGTGGCCAACATTCATATCATATCATCCAATATGTTATCCATCAATTTGCATATTGAATTTAATGTGTGTGCATGTGATAAACCCTAATTCAATTTATTAAGAATGACATTTTGATTAAAAAATAAACTCTAGTGAATGTGTGTGGATGGTGATATACTAGATTCAAGAATTTAAAAGAATTATTAAACAAATATGTTTTTCATATTTTTGATGTGGATTTAAGATTAAATCTAGTGATATGCATGAACATGTGATGAATAACCAAGAACATGTGAAGAACACATAAGAACAATTAAGAACATTCAGATATATTCAAGTGAATTATCATGTTTTAATCTTAAATTTTCATCATAGCAACATAAACAAACAGTTAAGGAAGGGGATTATATTTTCATACAAGATCCATATGGTGGAGGAGGGGACTCTTGATGGAAGTTCTAAGGGTGGAGGAAAAGAAGAGTTAGGAGAGGGAGAGTGAGTCTCACTCAATACCTTGAGTTTCAGGAAGACCAAGATATGATAAGGCTACTCAACTTCACTAGAACTCAAGAGAAGAGAAGAGAGGTGTTTTTTGTGTGTTTTGAAATGAAGGAGAGAAGGGGTTTGTATAGTAGTGGTGGAGGAAATATGAATAGAAGATCATTTAATGAGGGTTGACAAAGAATCATGAACCTAGACCTCATTTTAGCTTTTGGGGAAATTTGGTGCATTAAATGTAGAGATTGATGAGAGTGAAGAGGAAGCAAAGTTCGGTTTTCTCGTAGTTACTGTAACAATCTGTAGAGACAATTTCGAAAAATCATATCTGACTCAATCCTGATCGGAATTGTCTTATTCTTGTACTCAAATTGAAGCCTCGGATGTCTAGTTTTTGGGAAAATTAACCTCATTCACAGATTCAAAATATTCTGAGAGATATTGATGAAATAGTGAGCGAAGGTCATTTGTTAGAAAATGGTTTTAGCACAATTAACATTAATAGGTCCCAAATTAGCTCCCAATTAACATTAAATGACTTCAATCACTCTTATTTCAGACTTTAATTGGTTCCAAATTTACTCAAATTAAAAGATAATTGCACAAATTACTCATTGAATAATTAATGTTTAACTATCTAGTTAATTAGGTGTGTGCAACCTTACCATATAATATAGTCCTAACCAATCAAATTATGATACATCATTGATCTCAAATTGATTATATTTACAACCAATTGAAATCAATTATTCATAATCACATATAGTCGGACTCAATTTGTGATGGTGCATCTCAGCCATTAAAACTTGATTTGATGATAACTTTCAATCTGGTGGTCCAATTCGGGCTTATGACCAGTCAATTTAATCGTTATAACATCAAGATCATTTTAGTGAAATGAGATTAGGAATCTAATGACCAGAATTAAGATGCATATTTCCAAGCTAAAATTACCCTTTTATCCTCCATGTGAGATTAAATGCGGGTTGCAAAATAGGGTGTCAACAGAATGCCCCTTATTGGCAGAGCTTGAAAAGCAAATGTCAATGTATGAAAGAGACACCTAACTTTGCAATTAGTATTTAACCATAGTGAATGTATGATGCATGTAGATAAAAATGTAGACGGTCATGTAGTGGATCAAAATGTGGACCGAATCTCAGGGGAGATTGCCTACGTACCTCTTGGTGGGGGGATCAGGTCCAAACGTAGTTCATGCATGCAATTTTTTTAGTACAAGACATGCTTACTTGAGGTCAAGAATATATGGAGATTCTAGTCATGTGTTTCTGAGGACCAAAGGTTCGGGATCCTAGCTCATGTTTTCAAAGGACCTAGGATTTTTGGATCTTGGCTTATGTTTTTCAGAGGACCAAGGGTTTTTTTTGGGCTTTGGCTCATGTTTTCAGAGGCCCAAAGGTTCTGGATCCTAGCCCATGTTTTCAGAGGACCTAGGATTTTTGAATCTTGGCTCATGTTTTCAGAGGACCAAGAGTTTTTTGGGTTTTGGCTTATATTTTCAGAGGACCAAAGGTTCTGGATCCTGGCTCATGTTTTTAGAGGACCTAGGATTTTTGGATCTTGGCTCATGTTTTTCAGAGGACCAAGGGTTTTTTGGGCTTTGGCTCATGTTTTTAGAGGACCAAAGGTTCGGGATCCTGACTCATGTTTTTAGAGGACTTAGGATTTTTGGATCTTGGCTCATGTTTTTCAGAGGACCAAGGGTTTTTTGGGCTTTAGCTCATGTTTTCAGAGGACCAAAGGTTCTGGATCCTGGCTCATGTTTGCAGAGGACCTAAGATTTTTGGATCTTGACTCATGTTTTCAGAGGACCAAGGGTTTTTTGGGCTTTGGCTCATGTTTTCAGAGGACCAAAGGTTCTGAATCCTGGCTCATGTTTTCAGAGGACCTAGGATTTTTGGATCTTGGCTCATGTTTTTCAGAGGACTAAGGTTTTTTGGGCTTTGGCTCATGTTTTTAGAGGACCAAAAGTTTTGGATCCTGGCTCATGTTTCAGAGGACCTAGGATTTCTAGATCTTGGCTCATGCCGATGTGTGTGGCCTTTTACACTAGTACCTGCAAAATAAACATTTTCAATTACTAACGGAGTTATTCATTGAAAAGAAGTTGGCATACCTGGCGAATGCCTCTAGTTTGGGACATATTCCATGCTTCGATGAATGCTGAGGGTGGACAGTTGACTTGATGTTGCACCATTGGAAAATATGGAAGAGGATCATAGCTTTCTATTCCTGAAGAAGAATTTAATGAATTTTTTTTTTTTTTTGAATTTGGAAAACTTGAATTTTTTGAAGGAATTGAAAATTTTGATTGATGAATTTTTTTTTTTTTTGAAAAATTTGGAAATCTTGAATTTTTTTCAAGGAATTGAAAATTTTGATTGATGATTTTTTTTTTTGAAAAATTTAGAAATCTTGAATTTTTTCAAGGAATTGAAATTTTTGATTGATGATTTTTTTTTTTGAAAGAATTAGAAAGAATTGATTTTTTTTTTTTGAAATTTTTTTCTTTTGTCTCCCTTTTTTTTGAAAAATTTGGAAATCTTGAATTTTTTCAAGGAATTGAAAATTTTGATTAATGATCTTTTTTTTTTGGAAGCAACCTAAAAAGAAGTATGAGCCCAATGCCCCTAGTCCTAAGGCCTTTTTTTGAAAATTTCCTTCTTCTTTTTTGAAAGATTTAGAAAGAATTGATTTTTTTTTTTTTTTGAAATTTTGTCTTGTCTTTTTTTTTTTTTGAAATCTGAAGATTTGTTCATTATAAAAAAGTGAAGAAGATGAAGATGGAGTTATAGTGATGAAGATTTATTCATGATGATTTTTTTTTTTTTGAAAAACCTATCCTTTGAATGAGAATAATTTTGGCTGGAAATTGATGCGGATTACTGGATAAGTCCTTGCTCAATTCTTGCAAAAAGATAATTTTAATTAGCAATGGATTTATTCATTGAAATGAATTGGAAGTACTTACCCAATGCCCCTAGTTTGGGGCATATTCCATGCTTAGATTGAAGCTAAATTCATTTGATGTTGTGACCATTGACAAACATGAAAGAAGATCATGGTCCACCATCCTTGGTTCCTACAAAAAGGCTTTCTTTCCCTAGCTTGTTAGAAACCAATTATCGTGAAAACTTGCACACAATATAAATAGGCTAACGCACCAAGTTTAAACATGCTTAATGCAAACAAATGGGCTTAACCTAACATGCACCCAAACAATTTTGTCACATTATTTTGACTTTGTTCCCCAAGGTTGTTTGGATGATTGGGACTGGGCCTTTGAAAGGCTGCCTACGTACCTCTCTCATAGAGGATCAAGTCAAGACGTAGTTCAAGAGAACTGGATTTTGAAAAAGAATGATTTTTTTTTTTGGTGGAAATGAGATTTCTCTTTTTTTCTTCTTCTCTCATTTTTTTTTTTTTTAACAAACAAGAGGTGATCCTTTGAACAACCATTTTGGCAAATCAAAGTGTTTAAGAATCAAACAAATCTCTTTGATTAGGAAGGATCAAGATCATTAAACTCATGTAATCAAATTTGTTTCATCCTTTTGAACATCATCAGATTAAGTCTCCAAAGGCAATCAAGAAATAAAATATGATAATATTTATGAATCACATTTTGGGGTGCAAATAAGGAGAGTGGTCTAGGCTTGGAAGTTCTTTTGAGTCATTTTGAGGATTTGAGAATTTAAGAAATTTTGTCCTCGGACATATCATCCTGTGGGGTTTGAAAATTTTAAGCATTTTTTCCTTTTTAATTCAAGAGAAAATATTATTAGAGTTTAAGATGCGCCTACAATTAGCAAGACTTCAAGGAGGTCTTATTCATGGGTTGTAATGTAGGCTGGGTTTAGGTTATTAAATTAATGATATAAAAAGGCTCAAAATTCCCTATGATGTTCTCCCAAGTATGCATTACTCAAAAATCAAGTATTGAAGGAGTTTTCCCATTTCTTCTTTGCCATCTTCTCACTAGTTTTCATTGGTCACTTGTATCAACATTTGTTTTTATGCACATTCCCCTTGAATCATACCTCTAGACTTTCATCTTGTAAAATCCTTCTCTTTTTAGGTTGCATCTTCAAGTTTCCAACTTGGTGGGATTTACCCCTTTTTCTTTTCTTCTTCTTCTTTTCTTTGGCCCTAACTTTTGCCTAGACCGCCCTTTTGGGTTTTCAGCCTAGCGGGCTTTTTTTTTTTTTTTTTTTTTTTTTTTTTTTTTTTTTTGTCTTTCATCTTTTGATTGAATGAACTTTTGGGGACATTTTTCCCTCCTTGTTTTTCTTAGCTTAATGATTTTTGGTCATTTTGATGCACTCTCTAGACTTCTTTCTTACCTCGATGCATTTGCACCTTTCTGTGCTTGATGAATCTTTTTCTTTTTTTGATGAACTTTCTTTTGGATGAACCTTCTACTCTTCTTGGCATGATGAATTTTAGGTTCTTCAAACTTGACGCACATTTTGTTTTCTCTCACATTGATGGAATTTCATTTCTCTTTCCTTGATTGAGTGAAAATTAATTTTACTTTGATGATCTCTTATCTTTACCTTAATGAATGCTCTACTTGTCTTTCATGTCTTCTAGGAGAGCTTTATCAATTAGCTTCAAAGCTACAAGGTCGACTCCTCCTCAACATGAGATATAAGCATGCATACTTTGAATTTTCCCACCCTAGGTTTAGATATTAGTGGGTTCATGTGAAAAAAAGGCTAAGTATTTAAAGGCTCAAATGGGCTAGCAATGGATAATGACCATTCTAGGTATTAAGGTATAATCTTGTTTTACCAAAGACGGCCTCCTATCCCTAGTAATGCTTGCTTGCAGGCACAATGACCCAAGCTCTTTTAATAAATTCATTTTAAAAGAAAAAGTACGAATGCTCTAATGATGTGAAACAAAAGACTTTTGAAAATTGGATCAAGGACATGGATTCTTGGGATTTTCTAATGGATGGATTCTTTTTTATTGCCTTTTAAGACCATTTCTTCTTTTATTCAAAGTAATTTAGCAAAAGTGTTTATACGGATCAAATGAAATTAATACTTTCTCAGTACAAGTTGATTGTTCAAGCCTTTAAACATCACAATTTAGAAAAAGTTTTGTTCAAGGGATCCTCATGTACCATTTTGAAAAGAAGACTTTAAAGAATCTTGAAATCTTTGAAAAAAAAAATGGGCCTTTTTGAAAAAGTCACTAGGAAGACTAATGCCCTTAGTTCAAAGAATTTTTTTTTTTTCAAAAAATGACTTAAGGGCTCAATGCCCCTAGTCCAAAGACTTTTTTTCATTTAAAAATTTCTCTTTTTTTGGGAAAGATTTGGAAATCTTGAATTTTTTTTTTTGTTTTGTTTTATATATATATATATATATACACACACACATAAACAAAGCTCATTAAATGCTACATGAAAAAGTTGAATTCAAACATGGAATAAACAAACAAACTTTAAGCTTAACCATGATGTTTCAAACCAAATGTGGATTGAGGCAAAGTTGGGCCACTTGCTTCTTCTTGATCCATTTAGTATGCTTGAAACTTGGTGGGCTTGAACCTTGATTATGATGAAATGGCTTGGGCTTGCACTTAGAAGGCATGCATCTTGGGAGCTTTTGGCCTTTGATGTTGATCATGCATATACACCTTTGATGGGCTCAAGTGTTGGGCTTAGAATGATTCCAGAAAAAATTTTGGGCTTCCATACCAAGTAGAGTTCAATCATAGACTTTTGGGCTTGAGTTCACTCATAGCATATAAGGTTCAAACAATTATGATGGGCTCAAGCATTGGACTTGGGCTTATCATGATTCAAACAACGGCCAAACACATGCATAATGCAATGCACTTTACAAGGATCGACCTAAAGGTAGATTCTATGGGTCATTACAACATGGGTAGAAGGTAGGTTAAAGGTTCCCATAAGTTAAGACGTCGTACCACCCAACTTGTGACGCCAGGAGCGTTGCGTTGGTCCGAACGGTACAGTTTGTCCTTATGAACCACCATGGCATAACCATAATGATCCTTGTTGCGGTGGGTGGAAGGTTCACCGTTGGGTATGTGAGTCTCAGGAAGACCACAATCCACGGCTAATACTACCGGGCTTCCGGGCTAACACACAAATAAAATAAATTTCATTTAAGCAAATGATGCATGACATACAAAATAATAACTTATTAGACATATTATAAACAAAAAAGCAATAAACAAACAATGACATAGTTGGCTACCATAATCTAATTGAAGCTTAGCCCTTAATATCCTCAGTGGAGTTGCCACTGTGAGAGATCGCACCCCCGGCCCGTTTTTATAGGATGTTAGGTCAAACCCACTTAAATGGGTGAAGTCGTGTTATTGCCTTTCAAAATGGAGGTTCGACTGCTTATATTTTCCCCTTTAAATTAAGGGTTTTACAATGGAGTCGCCACTTATTTAATTATTGGAAAAATTTAAAAAAAAAAACCATAATTGAAAAGTTCCTCATTTTATTAATTTGAAATTGAATTTACATTGATCATAGGAAAATTACACGACTTTAGTCCTAGATACAATCTAAGATAAAATACATAGATAAGCATTGGTCTATCAACCTTTGATCTAAGTTCGGAGGTTATGTTATAAGGTGGGAAGGTACCTCGCCCGGTGAAACCGGTCTTCTAGACTATGGTGGCCAACATTCATATCATATTATCCAATATGTTATCTATCAATTTGCATATTGAATTTAACGTGTGTGCATGTGATAAACCCTAATTCAATTTATTAAGCATGGCATTTGGATTGAAAAATAAACTCTAGTGAATGTGTGTGGATGGTAATATCCTAGATTCAAGAATTTTAAAAAATTATTAAACAAACATGTTTTTCATATTTTTGATGTAGATTTAAGATTAAATCTAGTGATATACATGAATATGTGATGAACAACCAAGAACATATAAAGAACACATAAGAACAATTAAGAACATTCAAACATATTCAAGTGAATTATCATGTTTTAATCTTAAATTTTCATCATAGCAACATAAACAAACAGTTAGGGAAGTGGATTATACCTTTATGTAAGATCCATATGGTGGAAGAGGGGACTCTTGATGGAAGTTCTAAGGGTGGAGGAAAAGAAGAGCTAGGAGAGGGAGAGTGGGTCCCACTCAATACCTTAAGTTTCAGGAAGACCAAGATATGACAAGGCTACTCAACTTCACTAGAACTCAAGAGAAGAGAGAGGGGTTTTGTGTGTGTTTTGAAATGAATGAGAGAAGGGGTTTATATAGTAGTGGTGGAGGAAATATGAATAGAAGACCATTTAATGAGAGTTGATAAAGAATCATGAACCTAGACCTCATTTTAGCCTTTGGAGAAATTTGGTTCATTAAATGTGGAGATTGATGAGAGTGAGGAGGAAGCAAAGTTCGGTTTTCTCGTAACTATTGTAACAGTTTGTAGAGCTAATTTCGAAAAATCATATCTGACTCAATTCTGATCAGAATTATCTCATTTTTGTGCTCAAATTGAAGCCCTGGATGTCTAGTTTCTAGAAAAATTAATCTCATTTACAGATTCAAAAAATTCTGAGAGATATTGATAAAATAGTGAGCAGAGGTCATTTGCTAGAAAATAGTTTCAGAACAATTAATATTAATAGGTCCCAAATTAGCTCCCTATTAACATTAAATGACTCTAATCATTCCCATTTTAGACTTAACTGATTCCAAATTTACTCTAATTAAAAAATAATTGCACAAATTACTCATTCAATAATTAATATTTAACTATCTAATTAATTAGGTGTATGCAACCCTACTATATAATATAGTCCTAACCAATCAAATTATGACACGTCATTGATCTCAAATTGATTATACTTATAACCAATTGAAATCAATTATTCATAATCACATATAGTCGGACTCAATTTGTGATAGTGTATCTCAGCCATTAAAACTTGATTAGATGATAACTTTCAATCTAATGGTTCGATTCGGGTTTATGACTAGTCGATTTAATCGTTACAACATCAAGATCATTTTGGTGAAATGAGATTAGGGATCTAATGACCAGAATCAAGATGCATATTTCCAAGGTGAAATTATCCTTTTACCCTCCATGTGAGGTTAAATACGGGTTGCAAAATAGGGTGTCAACAGGACCTGGCATGGGTAATAAAATGCTTCAGGACAGATTTCAATGTTGGGGTGAGACAATAAGTTGACACGTGAAAATGGTAGTTACATTGTTAGGCAATGTTATATCACAAGACATTATCAAGCCTACAGATCCTGCATTTCCTAATGTGCCACAACATTTACAATATTGTGATAGATATTGGCTACATTTCAAGGTACTTTGTTATTTTGGTATCTTAAATAATTTTTTTTCAATTTGTTTTTATGACATAACACGTTGCAAAATTTCACATGGTATTGATATGACAATGATTTGGAATGCATTGGAGCTATTGATGAGATTCATATCTCCGTGGGCTTATCAATTTATAATCAGCATACATATAGAGGAAGAAAATGGGGGTCAATAACTAATTGCATGTGTGCTTGTGATTTTGACATGAAATTCACATTTGCTTGTGTTGGATGAGAATGGTTAGCACATGACACAAGAATATTTTTAAGTTGCCTCAATAATGAGAGTGACAACTTCCCCAAACTTCCACTTAGTTTGTATTGTTAAATTTTAATTAACGTATTAAAATCTTGTTTGCGGTGAAAGTACTAATATAATAAACATTCTCATTTGTAGGAAAATATTATCTTGTTGATTCAAGGTACCCTATGAAAAAAGGGTTCCTTGCACCATTTAAGGGGAAGAGGCACTACCTTTCTGATTTTCAAGAAGGTCAAAGACCAAAAATTCTAGAGGAAAAATTTAATTATCTCCATTCATCACTTCGTTCTGTCATAGAGCGAACTTTTGGTATTTAAAAGAATATATGGAGAATTTTGAGAGATATGCTAGCTATGATATACACATTCAAGAATCCATTATTGTTGCTACAGTCGTTCTTCATATTTTTATTACATGATATTGGACAAGGAACTTCTAGATGTGACAGAAATAAAAGTAGTGAGAGGGGTTATTATGATGAAATGACACATGTGATCTCTTCTTTAAATGAACCTGAGATGAAAATGGTTCAGAACAATATCACAGCATCAATATGTGGGATTCGTCCATCGTAGGACTTCCTTTGTTATTAATGTTATAATTACAATATATTATGGCATTTTTTTTGGTCAAACTCTAGTTGACTGTTGTTATAATTACCACTAACATTATGGTATTTTTTGGTAACTCTAATTGATGGCTTTGATGAAATATGTATCTTAATTATAATATAACAAACTTGATATTAAATTATAACTAAGCCAAACAAATTAGTTATTATTATTGTTGTTGTTAAATATTTTCTTTTCATATTTGGAAGTCATTTTGCATATTCAAGCATTAAAATAGGGTTAAAATTATACATAATTTTTTTTCTATAGTTGTAGCAACAAGTTTTCAGCAAAAAACTAAATTCACTGTTCCCAAACAGACCCTTAGTCTTGCCCTTCTAAAAGTAGAACATCGCTATAGCACGTGCCAAAATTTTCAACATTTAGCACATCTTAGAGCACTCACATTAAAGATGCTAAAATGACTTAAAACTTTTTTTAGCAATAAAAACACAAAAAAAGCTAGCTACATTAGGGTTGTTAAATCTAAAAAATTTAGCAGCCAATCTATAGTAAGATGAAACTTTACTGTAGCTCCAAAGCTATATAAAAAAAAATTTATTTTATTTCATTTTCTCTCTTCTTTGTTTAATTTTTTTTTCTCTTTCTTTCTTTTTCCCTTTCAGTATCTCCTGTGATTGTGTCTCTCAATTTCTTCTCTTCTTTTTTTTTTCTCCTTAGACGACTGAGATTGGTGACAATGTGGGCGGCTCAATTCGTGTGTCTCGCGATGGTTCAGCGGGTGTAGATGGGTTTTGGTGGGTTTGTGATTTGATTTTGGTGGTGGGGGTTCAAATTTGTATGGGTTGTGGCCCTTGTGGGTGGTGCTAATGGTGGTTTTGGGTGGTAATTTTGTTTTGGGTTTTGTGGGTTGCAATTTGGAGGGATTGTGATGGTTGGGTGTTGACATTTAGTTATTAATTCTTTCTTGTTTCTCTTTTGGTAACTCTGTCTTCTTCTTCTTCTTTTTGTTTTGTTTTTTTTTTTTTTTTTTTTTTTTTTTTTTTTTTTTAATGTTTTTGTTTCAAAGAAAGACTCAATTTACTTGTGGTTGCTGTTGACAGGTATGGTTGATTTGATGATTGGGTTGGTTTCTTAAGCTTTAATGTAACTGCTTCTAGTTGTGTGTGTTTGGTTTGGTGTCTCTATTTCACGTTTTGCTTTCTTTTATTTTCTATGTATTTTCTAAAATAAATTTTTTTCCCGAAAGCATGTGACGTGGAATATCTTTTGGGCGGTTGTGGGTGGTGGTGGCTGTGGTTGTGGCTATGCAATGGTGTGGTTGTTATGGGTGATTGTGGCTGTGGTGGTGGTGGTTATGGTGGTTGTTTATTGTATTGAGAATATTATTTTATTATGTTGTTTATATTATTTTTATGTATTGAATGCTAAAATAAAACCTTTGATGTTGGGTGATTATAAAGTGTGGTGTTAGAGCACTCATAGTAAAATTGCTAAAAATTATAGCTTTAAACAACTCAAAAAGCTATTTTATCTATTTTAAAAACTCACTTTACAATACACTCAACGTCAAAGCATCTAAAATTTTTAGCTTTTCATTTAAATATTCTTTTTCTATTAATTTTTTATTCTTTAATTATGTTTTCTTTGTTCTTTGTTTCTAAGGGTATTTTCAATTGATCATTTGAACGTAGCGAACACATTTTTTAAAACTCGAATTTTTTTAATAATTTTTTTTTAACTGAAGAATCATATTTTTGGAAATCCATGTTTGTCGTGACTGTCATATTTTTTTTAACATTGATAAATAGGTCCCTTATTCAATGACATTAGACCTAATGAATTGAACTAATTGAAACCTTTGACACAGGTTGTTCATAAGTGTATAAACGTGTTATACATGTTTTCTATTTTTCATAAGTGTATAAACAACTGGACCTTATATTAAATGCAAAACTAATAGCAAATCAAATAAACTTCTTAGTAACTTTATTGTGAAATTGAAAAGCTTTGTGTTGCACTATCATCAATCTTTTCCTTTTGTTTTTCTTTTGATAAATTTGATCATGCACAAAGTGAAAGCATAAAGAACAAGAAGAAACAAACGCAAGTATGCAACTATCTGTGAATTCAAAACGGAAGAACAGTTAAGAAACAGACCTACCAATTAATGAACTGAAATGCTTCGTCGTTGAGATCATTGATCCTATGAGGAGCATTCCCTTTGCCAATTAATAAGCAATACCCAAAACCAAACCCTAACCCAAAACCGAACCCTAACCTAAACCAAAACCTAACCCAAAGAAATCCATAGACCCAATGGAAGGAGGATTGGGTCTGGGTGAAAGGAGTAGTGGCTAGGCGGAGGGAGGACTGGGCGAAGGGGAGAGAGGGCTGGGCTGGGGGGAGGGAGGGTTGGCTGAAGAGAGTCCTGGGCGAAGAGAGGTTCTGTGGAGAGAGGCAAAGCTGTTGCTTCTCTTGTTTTGCATTTGTGTGTGAGAGATAGAGATATTGAGATAGGGTATAAAGAAAGTGTCATGCGTGAGATATGGTGAGCATGTGTGAATTAAATATTGTTTTAAGTATATAACTTTTAGCTACAATGAGCTGCTAGAGATAGCAACCCACTGTGGGTGCGATCATACCAACACTAATGCATCGGATCCCATCAGAACTTCACAGTTAAGCGTGTTTGGGCGAGAGTAGTATTAGGATGGGTGACCTCCTGGTAAGTCCTCGTGTTGCACCCCTCTCTTTAAGAAAGACGTAAAGCTTGAACTGCTTTGCCATGGAATCTGAGTTTCAACAACCAACCCAATGTTCTACAGAAGAAGAAGCTGAATTGTTCAGGAGTGTGAAGAAATTTAAAGATAACAGCATTGAGAAACCATTTGTTCCACCCCACAAACAAGTAAGTTATAAACACAGCTTAATAGGAGACATTCCAGGGGCATATACCCAGGCTTTTAGCTTTGATAGAATGGAAGATCCTGAGGAAGTGTCTGATGATGGAGTTGAGGATTTAGTTGAAGGCATGGTTGATGTAAGTCTCTCTAAAGAGACAAAGTACCGTATGAGGGCTCCTTGGGCCAAGGTGTTGATCATGAAAGTGTATGGTAGAATAGTTGGTTTTAACTACCTCACTTTCAAACTCAACACCCTTTGGAAGCCCATAGCTAAGATGGATTGTGTTGACCTTGGAAAGGATTATTTCCTTATCAAGTTTAGTGAGAACTCTGATTATGACAAAGTGCTAAAAGGTGGCCCTTGGTTTATTGGGGAACATTTCCTCGCGATTAAGCCATGGGAGCCATACTTCAAAGCATCGGAAGCTTCGTTCTCAGCTGTGGCAGTCTGGGTTAGGCTCCTAGAATTTCCTATTGAGTTCTATGATGCTTCAGTCCTTAGAGAAATTGGAGGAGCCATAGACTGGTGCTAAGGATAGACTCTTACACGCATCGGGTACAAGAGGCAGCTATGCACGCCTCTGTCTTTGAATTGATCTTACAAAGCCACTCATTAACACTATTAAAGTGGGCCAGCTTAAGCAAAAATTCATGTATGAAGGAATTTCTTTGCTGTGTTTCAGCTGTGGAAGAATTGGGCATAAAGTTGATAGCTGTCCTAACCTCACTGGGCCTAACACGGTAGTCGGTGATGAAGCTTCGCCTTCTAACCCAAATGAGAAGTAGACACCTCACCATAATGGTCATAATGATCAAAACTATGGTGAATGGATGATAGTTACCTGAAAAAGAAATCCAGTTAGAACTGGACGAAATCATGGGGTTTTTTCTCCAACTAAACAAGGGATTCATAACAATTCTGGAACTAAGGAAAAGGATGGAAACCACTTTTCTAGCCTGCCTACCTATGAGCCGGATTTGACATTTCACTTTGAAGCCGGTGCCTCTCACCTGCCCGAGAAGACTGTGGGCCTTTTTTCCAAATCACCTGACACTAGGGTGATGTACACGCATAGGAAAAATGGGGAAGCCCAGAAATCTTCTAAACAAATCTCATTGGGTCCCACGGTAAGTCAAATATCAGAACAAAAGAGTAGTTCAATGCTCACTCAGTCCAAAAGTACTAAGCTAAACTGTGATAAAAAATTGACAAATTCAAAAGGAGCTAAAGGTCTAAAGAGGCCTAACTTAAGTGTTGAGAATCCCCTTCAGCTTCAACGTTCATGGCAAACAACCCACAACCTTCTCATCTAACCCAGTCGGGCTGGGTAATATGGCATCGAAACAAGGCCATTATGGTCCCCAACGAAGTGATTGCCCAAATCAGAGCTTGTCCCACGACGCCGTTGGGCTGTTTCGAACAAGAATTGGAAGCGGCATGGAAGAACATCTTCCCGATCATTCCTTCCAGTCTAAGGACGGGAACTTTGGCACTGGATCATTCGGCATGGGGATCAACTCCAAACCTGTGGTGGCAGTTCCAGACAGACATACCCATGACTACGGTGGAGGAGGTGAAGGAGCTGAACAGGCTAAGGAGGCCATTAGTAACACCTCACTTGGACGAATTCGGATGGCTAGTCCAAGAAAGGAGAGTGATCAACTTCAGGGGCTCAGTAAAAACTCATATGGGGAATCTTCCCATGTTGAAGTTGTACCAGACTCTCAAAAAGTGAGAGAGCAATAAGTAATTATTTCCCATTGAAAATCGGAATACCAATTTCCTAATCCTTTTTGGCAAAGGAAAAAGATTTAAACTAAAACCCTACTAGTCTCAAGTCTACCCGTTGTAAATTACTTGGGTTGGTGGGGATGGGATGGGATTCCCAAGAGGCCGAGATGCCAATTTTGTTATTATTATTACTAGTCTCTAACCCATGCGATGCATGGGAAGGTTCTTAAAGGATAGGGTTAACCTACACAGTGGAGTCGTACCATGGCTGCCAGAGTTTGTTCCTAAGATTGGACTCAAAATTGTTAAAAATGGAATTTTGAGCTTTTCAGGTGCCAATATTTTAGAGCATCTTGCTAGCTCTTTCATTGAGGCACTATGTCATTTGAGACAACAAAGTAACTATTATGAGAATTTGATGAAAGAATTCTATATTGCATTGAAAGAAAATAAAAGTACATCAAGTATTTATGCAAAGTCTGAGAGTAACTAACTTCTTACTAATTCCACAATATACGGATCTAGCCTCTACAACCAATCAGATTAATACACGTGTATATAAATAATAGCTATGAATTAAACTAATCTAAATGATGAGAAATTTAACGTAGAAGATACGTAGAAGAATTCTTTTGTGACCTTTTCAATTTTGCTGATCACTTACATTGTTGTTGTTGGTTCATTAGATTCTAATTTAATTGATCCTTCTTGGGATCAATTCCATGGCTTTACGTTCAGTACAGTCTGTATTAACAAGGACTTGTACTGATTTTTTTTTTTTTTGGGGGGGGGGGGGGAGGGGGAAGACTTGTACTATTAATTTACATATGTTAAACGTGTAATTGTTCCATGTCAAAAAAATAGTGTAATACTTTCCATTTGAATGCAAAACGAATGAATCTTGAAGTTATAGTAATTGGCTATTTTATTTTTGCTGGGTGTCACTTCATTGTATACTTTTTTCTAAAAAAAATAAAAATTCTTTTACCACTGAAAAATGTAATGAAAGATATGTAGTTTTTATTCTTGCAGCAAGTAATGTTACAGGGATGGATAATAAATTTTTTTGAATTTGTAACTGCTAGTTTCTGTTCATCTGATGTTGCTGGTTTTCTTAAGATACTAAGTGTTATTGTGTTGTCTTACTCTATAGCTCCTTTTGAGTTAATGATGATTTTTAATGGCTTTGTGATATACTTGATAGTTTTTAGACCCCTTAAAAACACAATTGGATTAACCTAGGTAATTAGCCAAGTTGTTACTTAGTCCAAATTAACAAATCTAGGTTATCACAATCAAACAATCATATCATGCAAAGCAGCGGAAAGATAAATAAGACAATGATATGATCACCCAGGAAACCAAACCGGTAAAAACCTGGGGAGAATTTAACCTAACTATCCTCAAGGTAAACCTGAATCCACTATGAAAGAATCGAAGTTGTTCAACAGGACGTAGACCACTAACATCTTATTGCTACCTACCAGTAGAAACTTACTGACACGACCACGTGCAAGCTCCGAAACCACGGACTCCTTCTTTTTTGGATTCTCCAACAAGTACAAGCGCACCCGCTTATGTTTCTTTAAGTTCTTATGACAGCAACTGAACGATCATTAAGCTCTTGAAGAAATCTCCTTCTTGATAATCCTAAACTTGTGTAAAGAAAAGCTCCTCACAAATCTCACAAGAGATTTACACAAACAGCAATATGAGCAACACTAAAATGTGGTTAGGGTTTGCCTTTTATATCTAGGGCAAATTAAAAAACCCTAAACATTTTAAAACAAACTAGGGCTGAATTGGAATTCTGCAGAAAAACGCCTCTGACCCGATTTTCGATTGATCGAGCCTAAACTTAGATCGATCGAACCAGGCCAAGAAGCATAAATAAATTCTGCATCAGCTTATTCCAACTTTACATAAATGAACCAACTTTGAGCAAGTCTAAACATGACTAAATATCTTGTTTTGATCATGGTTTGCCAACAATACACATTAGAGTTCTAAATACATAAAATCCTAAGTCTTTAGAACCTAACAATACTGATAGTCATATTGTTTACTACAATTAGGGATCCAAGGTTCCCATATTAGGCTTTGTGTTACGTTTTGGTGACTAGTTATCTTCTCTTGTAGCTTTCTTTTTGTAGTGGAGGTGTTGGATAGCAAAAGTGTTATCCTTCTCACTAAACCATTAAGGTGGGGAAATGAGGCAAAGTAGTAGTGGATCTCCCAAACAATGGAAAATGTTGATAACCATTGTGTGAGATTTCCATCTGTTCATTTTGTGGCTAGTTTTGTAATTGACATTGGTGGCCAATTCTGTCATTAGCTGCCATTGGTTCAAAGCTATATATATGTGTGTCTCTTTGTTTGTCCCTATAGCTGCATTTTTGTAAAAAATGCGGCCATATACCCACTTCGGGCTACGTTTAGAATGCGGTTATAAGTTGTACCTACAAAAACGCAGCCCAAAGCGTGACTATAGCCGCGTTTTTTACAAAAATGCAGCTATAGGTATAAGGTTATGGGTTATGGAAAAACGCAGCTATAGAGAGTATAAAACGTGGCTATAGGGTGATCTGTAGCCACGTTTGTAAAAATGCGGCTATAGGTCCTCGCAAGGGGCTATTGTCGCGCTGCATAGGCCGTGTTTGAAAACGCGGCACTATAAAAATGCAGCTCCTAGCCCATAGCTGCGTTTTTAAGGTCTATAGCTGCATTTTTCAAATGCGGCTATAGACCTCGTTTTTTGTAGTGCGCGCGTCATTGATGGTAGGTCCGTCAAACGAGACTGTCCACTTCAATTTTATCCTCTTCAGAGTGTAACTCGGTTTTTCATTAATTGACCGTGCTCCTTTTCGATCACTTCCCTTTATGGTTCAACACCTGGTCAGCTAGCTCCTACTTGTTACATTCAAGGCAGATTTCTGCCCTGAAGTGTGAGTAGTAGTAGTTGCTACTGCATTGTCTGCATGTCCTATATATAATCAACTAGTTGAAAACGAGCATCTATAACACCTCTTTAAATAATAGCTCCATGTAACCCTAGACGGTCTCTTACGTTGTTTTGTTATGACAACTCTGTCCGTAGTTTATAAAAAAATAAAAATAAACAATACTAAAAATTTGGCGTTCGTCTTTCATCAAAAGACTAAAATATTTTTTTAGCTCATTACTTGATTCCCATTTTAAAAGGGCTTACTGTTTATCTCTGATAGTGGTCTCACCATTAATTATTAGATGGGATAATAATTTGAGCCAAATACTTTCATGATAAATAAACATTACTTAATGAGATGCCATATGATGCGATGAGATGCATATAATGAATGAAAGTATTTAGCTCAAAATGCTTCTAAGGCTTGAGTTATCAAATACCTATGCAATGTCTCTGATTTGTGTAATTCGGATAGTGCAATTCTTTGCAACTTTCGATTTTTTTTTATAAACTTATGATGTTGTTACATATTTTATAAACTAAATATTTTTGCGTGTAATTTATATACATTTTATGTTTTCTAAACCTATCATTATACTCCAATGTGTAATTTTTATTTTATTTAACCAACACTATTGATTTAAATTTTTTAAAGAATATTAATGTGATAAATCATAAATATAATTTAAAGGATTGTTATAACTTAATAAGTGAAAGAATTTGTCTTGAATTATATAAAACTGATTTGATGAAGTTTTTGTATATACTAGAAAATTATATATTTAATCATGTTAAATGTAAATTTTACACATGTATGTGCATGCATGTGTGTTATTTAGACTTCTCTTTATTTTGATTATTCTTTTTTTTTAACATGAAATTTAAAAAGAAAAGAAAATAATTCCTTCAAATTCTTGCGACTCTCTATTTACCTACTTTAACCCCCTTTGAGAAAAATTTTAAGGAGCGCTTATTCAATCTCAATCTGCTGATAAAAGAATTGAATTACAATTTTGAAATAAAAATTGAATTTACAACATCACAAAATTAATTAAATTCCCAAAATTTATAACATGCATATGGTTGGAACAAATCAAGTTAATTCATATTTGATTTCATCCTTGGCCAAAAGTTTTGCAACATTGCTAGCTAGAGTTGGTAGAAGCAAGCCTAAATACTTAAATACTTAAGCCTTCATAACCATATCGTAGAAAGAACATAAAGGAGCCTTAGAATTTATGGACTAAGATATTTCGTGCTTATCAAACAAATTTCTTGCATATGATGCTCTATAGAAGCATACCCATAGTGACAACTTAAACAAGATAGATTTATATTCAGGAAAAAGATTTAAAAAATTAAAATAAAAGAATACATAGTTTTAATGGTCACAATTTATGTGCCACCACATGTGACAGACACAACTTATTCAGGGGTGGCTTGATGCATTGAGGGGCTTAAGGTGAAAAATGAATTGAGGCCTTTTATATATATTTAAAAATGACTTAAAAAAAAAAATCTAAATATTGCTCAAACTCTATTCTCTTGTTAGATGCAAAATTACTAATTAATATGAACCACCTAGAATATTTTTTTTTGAGAATGTCTATAGACGCAAAAAAATTGACAAAACATTTCACACCTATTGATGTGGCAAATTAATAATGGTAAGTAAAAAAGTGATGTTAGTTGTGGACCTAGATGAGAATTAGTAAAAATTTGCCGACTCAATTATTGTGAAAAATCTTGTGAAATTTTGTGTATTGCTCTTTTTTTTTTTAAAGTGCTAAATTCATAACATTTTCATAATAAATTCTAGGCATTCAGTTATTACTAGTTCTAATTTGAACCCACTATTGAAATTATTTTTTTAACCACCAATAATAGCCAATAATATCTTGTTACTTAGAATTTATTGTGAAAGTATTGTGAAAAATATTGTGAACGTAGAATTTCTTTTTCGTAAAAACAAAAAATACTATGAAGGCAGATCAGGTGGTGGGTTTGGACCCGGTGGAATTGCAGTCTTGATTGGCAATCTTGATTTCTAAGACTGCTTCTTTTTCTTGTTTTCCAAACACCATTCATCTTGATCTCCAAATCTTACTCTCTTTGAAACAGGAACAGCAGTGGTTGTGATCATGAAGGCCTTTTCTTGCTCCACAAGGTTTGGCATGTTATTCTTGGTTTCCAATTCAAAACAATAGTCTTGATCATCAACATCTTGGTCTCCAAATCTTGATTGCTTGTTTCGAACAGGCACAGTCACAACAGTAGGGGTTTCTTCCATAGAGAGTGGCTTCTTGAGAGACTTTTCTTGGATTAGCCTATGAAACTTGTGAAGTTTCTTTATAGCTACGATTGAGACCTCAACCAATTTGTCAAATGGAGTCCAATTGGGAGTAATAGTATGGCCCTCCATATCATGAATGCCCATGTTCTCTAACAAAGACAGATCTGTTTTCATCTTCTTCTTCTTCATCTCACAACTTTCCCTTCTTCTTGTTGTTGAACCCATAACTATATAGAAAAGTAAATACTAAAAACAGAGAGAGAAACTATTATGGCTTTCCTTTAATTTGTTTTTGTTTTCTCAAGAGCGAGAGAGTAATGTTTTGGTATGAGAATCAAGGGCTAACGACTAGCAATATATATAGAGAGGGAGAGAGCAATAAGTAATTATTTCCCATTGAAAATCGAAATACCAATTTCTTAATCCTTTTTGGAAAAGGAAAAAGATTTAAACTAAAACCCTACTAGTCTCAAGTCTAGCCGTTGTAAAATTACTTGGGTCAGTAGGGATGGGATGGGATTCCCCAGAGGCCAAGATGCCGATTTTGTTATTATTATTACTAGTCACTAACCCATGCAATGCAACGAT
The DNA here is from genome assembly GCF_001633185.2 of Quercus lobata. Taxonomy (NCBI): domain Eukaryota; kingdom Viridiplantae; phylum Streptophyta; class Magnoliopsida; order Fagales; family Fagaceae; genus Quercus; species Quercus lobata. Next base: position 39,591,453 of record NC_044906.1, on the reverse strand, counting down.
GCACGGGAAAGTTCTTAGAGGATAGGGTTAACTTGCATGGTGGAGTTGTACCATGGCTACCAGAGTTTGTTCCTAAGGTTGGACTCAAAATTGTCAAAAATGGAACTTTGAGCTTTTCAGGTGCCAATATTTTAGAGCATCTGGCTAGCTCTTTCATTGAGGCACTATGTCATTTGAGACAACAAGTAACTATTATGAGAATTTGATGAAAGAATTATATATTGCATTGAAAGAAAATAAAAGTACATCAAGTATTTATGCAAAGTCTGAGAGTAACTAACTTCTTACTAATTCCACAATATACGGATCTAGCCTCTACAACCAATCAAATTAATACACATGTATGTAAATAATAGCTATGAATTAAACTAATACTAAAGTATAGGTAGTATAGCTATTTTAAATATAAACATTGTCGTTTATACAGTCTCAGCTACAATTCTTCCATTGCTTTGTTCTGATACTCTGTCTCTCTGCCTGAGTCAGTAGCTACAATCCAAACTTGCTTGACCTTCAACATGAGTCCTTGATCTTGTCCTTCTGATAACTATGAAACATCATTGGTTTCTTTGTCTTAATGGAATTGTCCAGGTTGGTGTAAAGATTGCCAAAAACACAAAGGTTTAAAAGAAAATACTAACCTCTTTACATAGATATGGAGAGTGCCACCTAATTGAAAATAAAAAAACTAACGAAACCTAGAAAATGAAAATTCCTAATAACAATTCAGGTAGAATTTGATCTTCTACATGTATACTTCTTTGATCCACATGAACTGCACTTGCACATAACTCTAAGATGGGGGCAAAATAAAATAATAATGAAGCATCTTAATGAATCCTTCAACAAAACAAACAGAAAGTTGCGGTAAGGATTGCATAAGAAGAAAATGAATGTGGTGGTGAGAAAGGAGTGCATAAAGGTCCTACAAGATTATTAAAGAAAAATATGTCAACGTACATGTAATATTTGGAACTGAGTTCAAGGCTTGCATATAAAGGTTTGGAATATATGTTCCTTCCATGCCATTGCATACCATAGCTACCTTCCCAGGTAGAACATTTTGTCCACTATTTTCTAAAGACCTACTTCAAAAATTGTCTCAAAATTAGGCTTAAAACCTGATGATAAACTCCTTAGTCTATAAAGTCAAATATAAAATTACCCCAAAAATCAACTGGAAGGAAAAGAATTGTAGAAACACACACACACACACAAATAGGACAGACATACTTCACATTTGGCTGGCATTTTTCTGAAGTTAATAACTCATAATTAGACGTTGCTTTACAATCTACGCAATAGTAATCTACATTCTCTAGATCCTTTAAACCATACTCAAGTCAGTGAGTAAACACATATATGACAGAAAATTGGTTTACAAAATGTTATTTAAAAACAAAGCAGAACGTTATTCAAAATAGTGTGCAGTGCAGATTTTTGAGACATTTTATATAGCATCTCAAGAGAAGGGAAAACATTTGAGGATGGATACTTAAGAGTTCTATGGTTGAATTGAGAAGTCTGTTGAATACTTTTATGAGGATGGTACTACTTGGTTTCCAATGAAACGTTGGCTTCTCACTTCAGGAATAGATGGTTGTCTACAAAGAAGAATCCCATAATTTCCACGTTAGAGGGGAGACAAGGTTCCATGTAGGCAAGAACTGTGGCTGGTTTGACCGAATCATGCTTGTATTTCACGAAGTTATGCACAACAATTGTCGGTCTGCCAAGGACGGAGCCATGATTTGGAATTAGGGTGGGCGACTCTGTTGCTAGCTGTGTTCAGTGGCTTCGGCCTTTAAGTATACTGCTTTACTACTAAGGATTTTTGTTTAAAATTTTTTAAATGACCAAGTTGTTTGTTTTGGGTAAAATAGACTGATTGACCTTAACTTTTTTAGTTTTATTATTGGTGATTTTTGTTATTGGGCTAATTTTTTTGGGCTTGTATATTTTGTTTTAGATTTAATTTATTAATTTTGTATGTCCTTTAAAAGGTGAAAAATGCTAAAACTACAAACTTTTTACAAATTGCTAATGTGATGAGTGGTTATTGATAAGTAAAGAGTGATGCAAGTGTACGAACCAATAAAAATTTGCTACCTCAATAGTTTGTATAAACATTGTAAAAACGTTTGTAGCTATAACATTACTCTCAAAAGAATTGATGGCATTATTAATGGGGATAGTAATATTTTAAAAAAAATAAAAAATTTAGACAGCTCCGTCAATGCGGTCTGCCCTGCCTGCTCTGGGGTACCATTATAGCAGCGTATTGAGGTTGGAATGCTTTACTAGGTTTGAAAGGATGATTTCTATTAAGTGTCATCTCCTGTCTGTGTGATTTTTAGTAATATACATGTATACAACATAAGTCTTAGCAAAAGAGAGAGTGATAAAGACCAGAATTAATGAATTGGGGTGAACCAGAGGTTTAGACCAACATCTACAACCTATTAGGGATTTTGTGGATTGATCCATTTCCCCATAGCTCTCCTTGTTGTATGTTTAGATAGATTTTTATTTAGACTGTACCAGAATCAAGAAACGAACCCTCTAACACAAAAAGGCTTATGAAAATTTTGAAGTCGTTTGAAAAATTCGAGTTCCTTCATCCTTTTATTTTTCCTTCCATATTAAGGAGAATCATTGTTTTACGCACCAAAGAAAATCTTTGTATTTTATACTAAGGAAAAACCTTTCCTTTGATGCTAAGGAAATTCAAATAAAATTAAATTAAGAATTTGAGGCAATTTTCAATAGAGACAAAACTAAACAAATATTTCACATAACTAATGATTCTTGTTATCATTCGTCAATCGGTACTCTAAAATTAAAGCAAAAATTGGAAGTGAAAACACTATTATTAAAAAAATTGATTAGTAACAAGCGTTGATTGCAACATATATGTAAGATGGATGTCCTATCTCATGTAAACACAGTCATATATGGTCATGGATCTCTACACACACATGGTCATGTACGTTCCCCACCGTTATGGTCATGTATGTTTGATCACCTGATGATGACTTAGTAGTACTCATCACACCCTGCATGCTCAGCTGATATTCGCCTTCACACATGATCTTCTCCTTATTCACACCCTGATCATCAATTTTGGATCCACAAATAGGGCAGGTACTATGCGCCGAGAGCCAAGTGTCAAGGCAATCAGGATGAAAGACGTGCTTACAAAACGGAATCACCTTCACCTTCACGGCCTCGGCCTCACCCTCGCCATTGTTCTCCTCGAACTCAGTGAGACAAATAGCGCAGCTGTCAATTTGGTACAAATTTGCGTAGAGGTCGAGTCCTTCCCCACGGCCAGCACGTTTGGCGGTGGGATCCTGTCCTTCAGAAGAATTGGCAGGCAATGTGTTGAGTCGGCCATGGCCATGATCATCAGTACTCTGAGTATCCGGAAATATTCTGCGGATTATTAACCAAACGTGACACACGTACCAATAAATTAAATAATACCAGCATAATAAAAGCGAAAACCAAAATTCCACTTTCGTTGTTGTAGCTGTCCGGACGTGGACATGGTGCGTTATGGTCGAAGGCTATGTTGTTTTGACAAGGTTCCATTGTTTCTTAGATTTGCGTATGACTAATAAAAGAAGTCTAGAAGAGAAACTAAGTGAGAGAGAGAGAGAGAGAGAATTAGGGTTGGGTAGTGTGGGAGTGAGTCTGAGAGATCTCTTTATTATATAGAGATACGCCACAAACCGACTTAGAGAGAAAAGGGCATGCCCTAGTCTCAAGAGTACAAGTAATTTAAAACCCTAGTTTCTAATCCTTTTTGGGGACGGAGAAGGAATTTGCAAGTAACTAAAACTCTAGTCTCTAATCCTTTTTGGGGACGGAGAAGGAATTAAATTTCTTAAATTAAACAATTGTTGTACGTTTGTCCAGTGATCATTGTAAAATTACTTTAGTCGGTGGGATGAGATCGCTAGACAATGTGCCATTATTATTATTATTATTATTATTATTATTATTATTATTATAGGATGACACACCGGTTAATTAATTCCCTGCAATTGTTTAACAGTTTAAGCAGTAAAAAAGACACTTTGTATAACGAATTTATTGGAGAATAGATGAATGATGCGGGTGATGTACAGTACAAAGTCTTAGTAATAGTGAATAAGTGCATTATCTCTCTCTTTTTCTCTCTCTATATATGTATAACCAAAATCTCTGAAACTCCCACAATTTTCCACGTCAGCATTTAAAATTTTTTCTATTTTTTAAACTTAATTTAAAAATAAATCTAATTTTTTTTCCCACCAAATACACGTTACAAAACCCAATACCTCTTTAAAACCAAAAAAAAGAAAAAAATCTCTCTTCTCATCTCACACACTAACATCTCCTTCCCCTAAACCTAAAACTCACCATTTCCTTCCTCCAAAATCAAAATCCAAAACTCAGATTCTCCCACCATCGTTGCCACTGCCACCACGGATCGGTGTCACCACGGATCGGTGTCACCACGGAAAGGCAACCTACTGAATGATGCAAAATCTCACACAACCACCATCACTCCAATCCTATTCAAATCCTCACACAACCACTGTCTCTCTCCAAGTCTCCCGCAACTTTCAATGCCAGATCAGTAACAATTTGAAGTTAGAGTTCCAAATTTCATCAAAGTAAAGATTCTATCAACTACGGATTTAAACGATGTTGGCTTCGTTGAACCTAGGGAAACCCTATAGAAGATCAAATTCTACATAGGCTTCATCTCTTGGCATTTTAAACAATGGTTAGTGATGTTTTTATTTTAATTTTAGGTTTTTCCCCTTACCTATTCTCTTTATTTGGAGTCAATTTGTGGTTTTTTTTTAAAACCAAAAGAGCCTTACATTATTATTGTTCATTGAGAGCCTTAATAAGGGGCAGAGAGAGTCAAAGAGGGAGAGAAAAATCTGATGGACTTTATAATCAGACCAGAACTTCTCAGTAAACATTACCAGTAAGTTTTTAATTTTGTTCTATTGTTTTTGGCTATTAAGTATGATTTAGGGTTATGTTTGGGAGTGTTTCTTTTGAATGATTAGCATAGATTGATGGGTTTGGAGCTAGTAATGGAGTTTTCTATTTTCAATTATTGGCTGCATTGCTTTCTCTTTTTCAGTCTGTTACAAAAAATATATAACAAAAGCAGTTGATGAAGAAGAAATTAGCTTGATGAAACAAAACAACTTTACATCAATGGGATTTGGATCTGAATTTGATGTGGTAACTGTTCCTAATTGGTAGATTCTCCTTAAGTCCAGATTGTTTGATTAAAATCCCAAAACAACTTTTAGTTTTGCCAATTGAATAGTGGTTAATAGTATCGCTATTATATTTGTACTCCAAATGATTTTACTAACAATGCTATTCATCTTTATGCATATGTAGTACCACCTTAGTACCTTAAAACTTGGTGATATGACCTTTTTGGCTAATTAGTAAGAGGGTTATTTTCTGCATTTTCAAGTTGTAGCTTATCATGTAAATTATGCATGATTGTCCCTTCTTTGGCTCATGCCACTACATTTTCATTAAGAAAAAAAAATGTTCATTTTAGTTTTGCATAAGGTGGTTATGAAATTCATTTTCTTTTCCCTTAAATTTGATAATAGTTTGCCATTTTCATCATATCCTTGATCTCTAGGGGAATATATCTCTATCCAGTTGACAATAGACTAGATAATATGTTGGGTTTAGAGAGTTTTTATCCACTCCTTATATGAATATATATGAGAAATATGACTTTTAGATTTGGATTTTCATTTAGAAGAAAAGATGTAGCTTCAAAGGAGGCTCAAAATTCGTTTATGTTAATAGAATAAAAGAAATTTGTTGATTACTTAAGGTGCCAACAAAATTTTTTGATTGCTTGAATTAAGAATTGTCATAGGGGCAGTTTAAGTTTAGAATTTATTTTTCATTTATTAGGAATATTAGGTGAATAGTTCATGTGTATATTGATATCACATACTACAAGACAAGGTTTTGTTCTGATAATAACCCAATGTTTACCTCTCTTTCTTTATAATTATTACTATTGCATTCATTTGATTGAAAAACCATAGTTTAGCTTAAAATTTTCTAATTTTCATTCTTTTGATATTTGGGGGTTAAGCAATCTTGATAAACTTCTTTTGTATTTCTCATGTCTTTGCAAACAGCACAAGATGTGAGTTGTGTACTTTTATGATGCCTGGACTGCACAAGATGTAGCTATTGTTAATGAACATTTGCATGCTTGAACTGCACAAAATGTCTCTGCAATTTCAGGTCAGATAAGTTACAACTTGAATTTTTGGTTTTTGGATCCAATTTGGCACATTGGTTTTCAAATTGTGTTCATTTAGTCAAAGCTTAACAATAAGGTTCTAAATATTTTATAGATTTTTGGGTGTTAGTGGCAGTTAATTACTGTTTTCTTAAGGGATACATTTGGTTTTAATTAAGGTTTTGATTTATAATTAGTTTCTAGAAGGCTTTTCCTGTTACTTCTTTGGCTACTGCAATTCCAAAAAGCTGATTATTTAGTTTGAAAGAAATTTGTCCTTTTTGGTTTTTTTTTTTTTTTTTTTTTTTTTTTTTTTTTTTTTTTTTTTTTTTTTTTTTGAGAAAGAAAAATGGGGGTGTTTGTGGTTATATTAAACCCCCGGGCAAAGCACACACGCTTAGGAATGTGATGCCCACCAACGGACTCCTGCTAGTAGCGGGAATCGAACCTGAGTGTGTTAGGCAGAGCGAACGAACCATCCCAGCTGAGCCAAGCCCCCGTTGGCGTCTTTTTTGGTTTTTAATTGTTCTAATAATGGTTGAATATTTTTTCCTATTGTTTTTAGGTACACAAAATTGTTTGTTTAGGCTATTATTGGATTATCCTCGAACTCAGATTCATGATTATTATTTTTCACAAAGATAGTGCTTAGAGATGGCATTACACATTGAATCAAAACATAAGAATTCGATTGTGTCTCTTGCTGCTACTATCGTTGCCCCTAGTGAGTAAGAATCTGAGTTAGGTTATTTTGGTATTTTAGAAGGTGCAGGAGTGGTGGAGAAAGTAGGGGTAGAGGTGGAGATGAAGGAGTATAAGTATGAGCAATTACCTAAAGCTATTGAAAAGTTTGGAAACAAGTATTATATCTTTCTTTTCTTTTTGTTTGTTTTGTTTGTTTTTTAAATATTTAATATAAATTTGTTGACATTGGGACTAAAGGAAAAAAAAAGATTTACATCTTAAGTCTCATGATATTTTCATTGTTAAGGATTGTGCTTGATTCAAAAGTGATGATTTCTCTCTCAACTGTATATGCTTTTGAGGATGTGCCCTACCAGTTCCTATAATCTCTCCCTGATTTTTTTACATCTTTGTTTAATCCTTTGACTGAATTGAAAAATTTTAGATAAGTTTTAGACTTTATGAATTAGAATCATACAAATACATAATTCAATGTGGGTTGTTCATTAACATTTCTTTGTCTAAACTAAATAGATTAATTTTATAAGTGTTTGAGATGAAGAACCAAGTAAGGGTTTCCATTAGGTATATAAAATTTGGTAACTCTGACAAACTTTAGCAGTTTTGGAAATCTTGTATCATTTTCGGCAGTTATAAATAAATTGTTAAGTTCTTTTGTGATCTTCCATTTTAATCTATTTAGATTTTTGTCATTTTAGATGTGTTATTGACGAAATACGGGCCAACTTGTTTGGTCTATTAGCTGCTCATCTAGTAAAACCCTTGGTATCCCTACCTCAGGAGGTACATAAACAATGCAAGAGAGCTTGGCGAGATTCAACTTTTAGAGTTGCTTCCTTTCTAATTGAGTCTAAAATTTTATCAATTGACTCTTCACAATTCATGCTAGGTTCGTTAATTCTGCTTCCAACAATCTCCCTCTATGTTCTTGATTTTTGGTTCTTCATTTTGTGATTCTTAATTATTTTTTTATTTCATTCCTTTTTCAATAAATATCAAGTTCTTTTTTTCAAAACATGGAAATAATAGCCTAAACTATTGGATGGGACTTTTGTGAATTTTGTCACTAAGGCACAAAATATATGAGAGCAAAATATACATTAGGTTTGTAGCATATTAGTATTGACAAAAATCCTTATTATGTTATATATTAAAGTGAAACCATTTAGCACATGAATATGGGAGTAAGATCTATTGTATATGTGTTATAGGATATTTTTATAAAATCTACATTTGTTATATATTGCACTAGATTAATGAGAATTTTACTGTTAGTATTGAGCAATGATTTCATTTATTTGGTTGCTGGTGATATTTGAGCTTTATGGCCTTTTTAAAACAAGGCTACTCTTGAATTAATTTGTATCTATGCTAATTGTGTATATACTAAGAATTTTAATATTAATGGCAGGCAAGCTTTTGATAAAATCAGGACAACTATTTTTGGGGGCTGCAAAAGTAGAAAATGAAAATTCTGAAAATGTGTAAGTTAGCTATCTATCTTAATTATTGAGAGATAAATAAAGGTGGAGTGATTCTACTTTTGTCTGCAAAGTTTTACAAGGTAGGAACATTATGATGGAGGAGCTTTAACTGTAAAGCCAGAGAGAAAAATGAAGCAATCCAAGAGAAACTCTTTGGGATACAGTGTAGAACCAACAACGTTATGATGGGAGAGCTTTAGCTATAAAGCCAGAGAGAAGAACAAAGCAATCCAAGAGAAACTTTTTGGGATACAGTGTAGAGTCAACAACAATATGCTTGCACCTGTTTTCTCATATTTAGTATGATAATTTAAGCAAAAGTCTTATGAAGAAGGTTATTTATATTGATAAAATATAGTTAGTGAAGTTGCCCTTGACCAATTTAATAAGATTTTGTTGAGTTGATTTGCAAAACTCTTCAAATATTATAAATTTTTGTTATTAGTGCATATCGTATACTTTTACTTTTTGTTATTGTTTCTTTTAGATGTGATATGTAATATTTTGATTTGAAAATTTTCCCTTTTTGTTGTGCAAGAAATAACCAATGTTTAAACATCATATTATTTTTCAAAATTTTGTCGGTAGACTAAGAAATATGAGACGAGATCACTATATATACACACACACACACACCTTGGCAGACCAACTCAAATCCTTTACATTCTAATGAATTATGTGTATTGCTTTGAATATTAGTGTCGTAATTAACCATTTGTGTGACTTATTCCTTCAAATCCATAGTGAAAAGGTCCATTTATCTTAACTAAATTTCTCTCAACCCTCCAAAAACATTAATAGTGACATTCATTTTCTCACTGAATTGACCACTCCTTCATTGGAAAATTTTAGTATTTCTAAGAACTTTCCCATGTATCGCATGGGTTAGCAACTAGTTATTTGTGTGTGTGAATTGACTTAATTCAAAATAGACATATTCTATGGAAAAAAAAATATCATCATGCATTTACTAAGATTTAATAGAGATATATCATCGGATGACTGTTAGATATAAATTTTGTGCTTGATTATTTATGCTTTTCTTCTTGGTTACTAAGACCGGTCTAGTAATATACAACTAGAATGTTACTAGATTTTTTTTGTTTATTTTTGTTTTGCTACACCATTACTACATTCATTGGGAAGAATGTGAGATAATGAACATACATACATGAAAGGAAGAGCAAATTTCCTTATAAAATATCATTTATGTCTCTGTATATTGTGGGGATATCATAAAAATATATTTTTATTCATTATATATAATTCATTAGAAGTCGGACTTTGGTGCGACAACAAGTTCCTTCCAACCAAGGTGATAGGTTGTAGATTTGAGTTCAGAAATCAACCTCTTAAAAAAAAAAAAAAACAAAAAAAAAAAAAACAAAAAACAAAAAACAAAAGAACAAAAACAGAAAACAAAAATTAAGAGTAGGGCTGCCTACCGAGATTTCTCCCAAACTCCACAAAACATGGGAGTTTTATGCTCTAGATATAACCTTTTAACTCATTATGTATTTGTGGGTTTGGTCATTCCATACTAATGATGCCAAAAATCGTTTGTAAGCTACACAGTTCCCACGTGCTCTAGACAACACCTACACAACAAAAAGGAGAAGAGCCTATAGAGAGTACTAGTATGGTACCAGCTAAATACCTTCCAAAGGTTAAGTCAAAACTTTTACAAACTCTAGAGTGCCAGAGCCTGGATGAATTATGCGTACCTTGTTTTTTGAGGGCTTGGTGTTTTTATAGTAGAGTAGGACCGACTTTTGTTTCTTGGCCAAGAAGTTATTTTCTTATGGAGAAAAACCCTAATAAATGTACGTATTTTGTGGGATTCTTCCCAAAGAGGGGTTCCTTGACTAAGGTCAATCGTAGAGCGCAAGATATTTCTATTTAGGGTTCCTTGGAGATTACTTAAGCCATGTAGATGCCATGTGGCATTGCCACTGTCCACTTTGTATCCGTCTACTTTTTATCCAACTGTCATGGAGAGTCCGTCTCCTTGTGCACCGTCTCCCTCCATTACTTTGAGCTTAAAGCACCGTTACTTGTGACTGATTTAGTAAAGTGAGACCATCTACATCCTTTTTATCCTCATTAGTTGCCCCCTCACTCCATGTGTCCGTCACATAATGTTAGGACAGATCCATGGAGTGACGGTCTAATTTTAACTTTGGGAGATGCGTTTTGATTGACAGGCTAGCCTAGGGTCATAAATGTCATAGGGGTACATGGTGTGTTTTTAGCGGTTATTCACTCGAACCGAAGCATCCCTTCATCTTCCGTGCCATTACCTCTATATATATGCGCTTCCTTCCTTCTCATTTTTACTTTCCACAACAAATCTTCAATCAGAGCGCATCTGTCTACCTTATTGACTTTGCTTTCCGTCTACTCGGTGCAACTGTCAGCCACACCTCTTGCAATTCTTTTCAACTAGTAAGTATTTTTTATGTTGAATTCCCTTGCAATTTACTTAAATTCTAAACACCCCATCGTATATGTGAAACCGTCAAAGTCTTAGGGTTTATTTGTCACGTGTAGGTGACATGTTTAGTGCATTAAGTGAGCAATCATGGGTCCGCGAAGGAGCGGGCTACAATGAGGTGAATCCGTCAGGTCAAGGCAACCCCGACACTTTAAGTGACGAAAGGAACCCGTCGGCCTCCTCACCTTCCACAAGGGATGAGGATTTGGACATGGATGGGTTAAAAAGTGACTCCAATGACAACTTAGTCAATGCCAACCCCCCCCCCCCCCAAAAAATCCATCATTGGACCGAATGGCCTTAGAGAATTCATTCTCCTTCCATTATGGACGGTGAATGACTTCAGGTCTACTATCAAGCAAAAGCACTTTGATACTCTTAGGGAAAAATACCAAATTCCACATAAAATACCAATCCGTCTACCATACAAATCTAAGAAATGTTACTACCGGGGGGTTGACGATGTTGGAGTATATGAGCAAATGCTCAAAGCAAGACTTAGGTTTCCACTAAATGCCCTTCACCATCGCCTCCTGCAATATCTTGGGCTGGCCGTCACCCAAGTCTCTTCGAACACCTAGAGGGTCTTCCTTGGCGTAGAAGTTCTATATGGGGTCCTTTCAAAGGAAGCACGTAGGATGACGATGGAGGAGTTCTTCCACTGCTACAGTCCATTTGAGATCGTCCAGTCTAAGGGGATGTACAGCTTCCTACCAAGAAAACCGTCTTCTAAACTAGTCTGTGATACCTCCGACTCAAATAGGAACTGGAAGAGTCAGTACTTCTTCCTTGAGGGGGATGGTTGGATGTGTCACCAATACAACCAAGAGTTCATGCCAGTGGACAAGACTTGGGGTATAATGCCCTCGACTGGTAGGTGTCCATCAGCAATAAACTTGGCTTCTTACTTTTTTATATAATGTACTAACCGTCTCCTATTGCAGCTCGAGACCATCCAAAGGTTTCTCTCGAACGGTGGAGTTTCTTGGAACGGATTTTTAAAATCTAGCTATCGGAGAAGACTTGGGTGAAGTTCATCACCTTGGATACCCTCCACTGGTATTACAAAGGTCCCGAACCAACTACGGCTGCCCGTCGTTACGATTCTCAAATCTGCCAACGTAAGTCTATCACACAAGTTATCTGACTCCTTTTATCTAACTGTGATTTCCTTGCTTTAAGTTATCTAACCTTTTATCCGTCCACCTTTGTGCAGAGATGGAAAAGAGCAAGAGAAGAGCTTACATCAAGGCGCAAGCTGCGAAGAATAAGTAGGAGGCACTTAAGGTGACGAGCCAAGCCCACCCATCCACCAAAAGGAAGTCGTCTGAAAAGGTGGACCGCCAACATAAGAAGCCCAAAGTGGTTGCGGAGCCAACTGTTGGTGAGACTGCCACCACCAGCAAGCTGCCCCCTAAACCTAGACTGGAAAGGGGAAAGGACTGATGACGGGTGCTAACCTCGTCACAGAAAAGCGCCCAGTCCTCCTCTGTGAGGACTCTGGGTATACGCTCAAGTAGTTATCATTCGTCATCCAAGACAATGACTATGAAGACTTGGGCAACCATGCCACGAAGGCCATGGGGGAGATGGGCCTATTCAGTTTATTCAAGCATGCTTTTCTGTCCTTTTTCTTCCATCCACCCCATTGTTGTCTTGTTCTAACATCAGTCTTTGACTCTTGTAGGGGGTCGTCATGATGAAAGGTCTCATGGACCAATGTACATCCCACGAGATGGTAATCACCCGCTTGAAGGAGAAAGTGGAGGCGAAGGACTCAGAGCTGAGGGAATTGATGGCCTGGAAGGACATCCAGGTTTCCAAGCTTGATTATACAAAGCAACTTTTAAAGGAGTCTGAGGCGCAAGTTGAAGCGCTAAAGAAGATTCTTAAGGATAAGGAGGCGGAGATCTCAGAAGCAAAGTGTCACCTCCATCAGGCCAAGGAGGATGCAGTGCGAGAGTACCGTGACTCCGACACCCTATTGAAGGAGCTTGGTGGCTCCTTCGCTGATAGATTTGACAACTGCTTTCGTAAGGTCAAAGCATCCTACCCTGACCTGGATCTTTCTCACGTCTCCATTGACACCCCACCTCAGACTCCTGCCAAGCCCATTTACTCTGAAGGAATCGATGTGCTCTTCACCGATGAGACCAATCCCAACCCTCAAGTTGACAGGGATGCCACTCAACCTAACCAAGAAAAATCTGTCGAGGAAGGTATCCGTCAACTTGAAGTGGACCAAACAGCTGAGGAGAAAGAGGAGGAGACCCCTGTTGCCCAACAATAATTTTTATCATTACTTTTTTACTTTTCACTGTGTATTGTCAAATTTTTTTTTGGCACAGTTTTGAGAACAATATTCATTCTATTTGTCACCTTTGCTTTTGGGTTTCTGTAAACAATTTTCCTTTCATAGGCCTTTATTTATTAACTTTATCTATCCGTCGCTTATTCTAGACTTTGCATGTACGTACTTTCTTTTATGGTTTTTTGTAATATTTTGGTTACTTTCCTTTTGTAACACATCCGTCAATTTCAGACTTTAATTTTTGTAAATGGACTCTTGGGACGAACCCATCCTCTTGTGAACTTGACAACTATAACTTGTTAGTTCGAATGATCCCGTTCAGATTGTGGACTTGATCAGATATAGGTACCCTTATGTGATGAATTCATTCCGTTCAGGTTGTGGACTTAATCATATGTAAGTCACCCTTTTAGGACGGATCCATCCTACTTTATGGACTTGGTCAGCCTTTTTGCAGTAACCTGTCCACTTTGTGGACTTTAATAAATATCGGTTATCCTTCCATCCATCCACTTTAAGGACTTTGTTATCTTTTTAGGAGTACTTGTCCACTTTGTGGACTTAATAAGCACAAGTTATCCTTTTCAGATGAACCCGTCCACTTGGACTTAATATTTCAAGTCACCCTTTGAGGATGAGCCCGTCCACTTCGGACTTAATATTTCAAATCACCCCTTTAGGATGAGCCCATCCTCTTGGACTTAATATTTCAAATCACCCCTTTAGGATGAGCCTGTCCTCTTGGACTTAACATATCAAATCACCCCCTTTAGGATGAGCCCATCCACTTGGACTTAACATATCAAATCAAAATCACCCCTTTGGGATGAGCCCGCCCGTCCACTTGGACTTAACATATCAAATCACCCCTCTAGGATGAGCCCGTCCACTTGGACTTAACATTTCAAATCACCACTGATGGCGTCTATTAGTGGTGAGATTTGAATGAAGGATAGTGCCTAACTAGGGATAATCATAAACTCCGTTGATGCAGCCTTGCCGAGACGATCAGCTGGCTCGTTCTCTTCCCTTGGGATTTGAACGAACTTTGCTTGGAGGTTGTTCACCCGATTCTTCACTTGCTCTAGGTACTTCTTCATGCATTCGTAGTCACTGTTAACCTGGTTGGTGACTACTTAAGAGTCATAATACACTATTACATTCGTGGCTCCTGCTGCTTTTGCTAGATCCAGTCCTACTACCAAGGCTTCATATTCCCTTCGTTGTTTGTTGTAGGGAAATCAAGTCAGACCATGCACTCAACCTTATCCCCTTCCGAGCTGTGGAGAATCACACCAACTCAACCCATTTGCCTGTTAGAAGATCAATCTGTGTGGATGCTCCATTGTGGCTATGCTTCTACCTTCTAGCCCTTCGTGTTGGTGAATTCTACAATGAAGTCAGCGACAACTGGCCCTTTTATGGCCGTTCGTGGGCGATACAGTATGTCGAACTCACTCAACTTAATTGCCCATAATGCCATCTATCTAGTTGCTTCAGGGCTACTCATTGCCCTATATAAAGGTTTATCTATCAAAACGACCACAATGTGGGCCTAGAAGTATGGCTTGAGTTTACGCACTGTAGTCACTAACGCGAAGGTGAGCTTCTCCATCGGGGGGTACCTTTCTTCCGCACCTTAGAGCGTCTTGCTAGTATAGTACACAGGCTTCTGTACCTTGTCTTTTTCCCTAACTAAGGCTGCATTGACCGCTGCCGGGGAGATAGCTAGATAGAGGAATAATTCCTCCTGAGTTTGAAGGGACTCAACAATGGTGGGGAGTAGAGGTATGCTTTCAGGTCTTCGAACGCTTACTGACATTCAACTGTCCATTGAAACAACTTCTTCAACGTTCGGAAGAAAGGTAGGCAATTATTCGTTGCTCCTTATACGAACCTATTTAGTGCAGCAACCTTATCGTTTAGGTTTTGTACTTCTTTGATGTTTACTGGCGGCGTCATCTCTGATATTGCTTATATCTTGTCTAGGTTGACCTCAATACCTATTTAGGACACCATGAACCCTAGGAATTTTCCCGCCGTCACCCCAAATGCACACTTGCTTGGATTCAGCTTCATGTTATAAGAGCGAAGGGTATCAAAGGTCTCTTGGAGGTCATTCAAATGGTCATCCTCCCGTATGCGCTTCACTAGCATATCGTCCATGTAGACTTGCACATTCCTCCCAATCTGCTGTGCGAACATTTTATTCATCGGTCTTTGATATGTGATGCTCGCATTTTTGAGCTCGAATGGCATTACTTTATAGCAGAAGAGACCCAAGCTAGTGACAAACGAAGTTTTCTCCTGGCCGGCCTTGTCCAGCTTGATCTGGTTGTACCTAGAGAACACGTCCATGAAGCTCAGCAACTAGTGTCTCGCAGTCGAATCCACTAAAGCGTCAGCCCGCAGAAGTGGGTAGCTGTCCTTGGGGCATGCCCTGTTCAAGTCAGTGAAATCTACGCACATCCTCTAGTTTTCATTTGACTTTTTAACCATTACCACATTGGCCAACCAGTTGGGGTAATATACTTCTTGTATAAATCTTGCTTCCTGTAACTTGCGAATCTCTTTGGCTATGGCCTTGTCCCATTCCTGAGCGAATACCCTTTTTTTTTTTTCTAGTGGATGGGAGAGAATGATGGTGACATGTTTAACTTGTGCACAACGATAGAAGGATCAATCCTGGACATGTCTTCATGGTTCTAGGTGAATATGTCTTAGTTCTTATTTAGAAACGTTGTGAGCGCTTGGCGGACCGATATGCTTGCCAGAGTGTCGATCTTGGTTGTTTGATCGGGTCTAGAATCATCCAGGGTTATCTCCTCTAATACTTCTAAGGGTTCTGCCACCGTCCACTGTTCTTCTATGCACATGGTCTGTAAATGATCATCCATTTTCAGTATAGCAATGTAGCATTCACGTGCTGCCACTTGATCTCCCCGTACTTCTCCTACTCCGTACTCAGTCGAGAACTTGATTAGCAAGTGGTAAGTCTAAGTTACGACCTTCCATGAGTTTAGGGTAGAATGGCCTAGGATGGCATTGTAGGCAGATGAACAGTTGACAACTAGGAACATGACATCCTTGGTGATCTGTTACGAGTAATCTCCGACTGTTACGGAAAAAGTGACTGCTCCTAGAGGGTGTACCCTTGTTCTTCCGAATTTGACAAGCGGCACATTAACTGGAATCAGTCATTCCCTATCAATCCTCATCTGCTAGAACGCTGGATAATAGAGGATGTTGGCAGAGCTCCCATTATCTACCAAGACTCGGTGGGTATTGTAGTCCCCTACTCGAATGCTAACCATAAGCGCATCGTCGTGAGGGTGGTGGAGGTGCCTGACATCTTCCTTTGTAAACCCAATGACAGGGTTGTCAATCTGTGCCATCTTCAGGAAGAATCCCGTCAATGGGACATTTTGGACCATCCATAGGTAAGTTTTGCATGCCTTTTTGGACAAGCCAGATGTTGTTCCTCCCACGATCATCCTTATGTCTCCTAGTAGGGGTCCGGGATGCTCGTTTTCTCTTCGTGCCGGTGTTTCTTGGGGCCGGTCCGTCCTTTCCTTACTAACAAACTTTTGCAACTTCCCTTGACTAATAAGAGCTTTTATCTGCTGCTTTAAGTCATAGCAGTCAAATGTGTTATGACCGTGGTCACGGTGGAAACGACAATATTTGTCTCTGGACCTCTTGCTAGGTTCTCCCTTTAGCTTGCCAGGGAATGTCAACGCTCCTTCATCCTTGATCTGCATTAAGACTTGATAAATCAGAGTGTTCAGCGGGGTGAAGCTTGCGAACCTTCTAGTAGAAGGATTAGAGCACCTATCATCCCTTCTATCTCCTATCCTTGCTATCTTTCGCCCCCTGTCCTATTTGGATTCCTCCTATCTTTCCCTCTTTCTAGGCTTCTCTTCACAAGCTAGTAGTGCATCTTCTGCATTCATGTATTTACTAGCTCTATAGAGTACTTCCGACATAGTTTTTGGGTCATTCTTGTATAAAGAGAACAGAAACTTACCCTTCTATAACCCATTCGTGAATGCGGCCATAAGTATCTTGTTGTCAGCTTCATCAATTAAGAGGGCCTCTTTGTTAAAGCGGGCTATGTAAGACCTCAGCGTATTATCTTCTTGTTGGTTAATGCTCATCAGGCATGCAGTTGACTTCTTATACCTGTGTCCCCCGATGAAGTGTGAAGCAAACTAGGTGCTTAACTCCTTAAAAGTACCAATGGAATTGGGCGTCAACCTGCTAAACCAAATCCTTGCGGGGCCCTTCTGTGTAGTGGGGAAAGCCCTGCACATGATCTCGTCCGCTACTCCTTGCAAGTGCATTAGGGTCTTGAAAGATTTCAGGTGATCCAAGAGATCCTTGGACCCGTTATAAGTTTCTATCTGTGGCATACGGAACTTTAGTGGAAGGGGGATTGAGGTGATTGTTGCCGTAAAAGGTGAGTTTGTCTGATGGACCAGTTCGTCGAGGTCACTTAACACCCGTCCTTTGAAGGCATTCATCATGACGTCCATCCTCTCTTTTATCATCTGCATCTCCGCTACCATGTGAGGTGGAACAATATCTACAGTGGATGGACGGCTTGTATCCATTCACTCATGTCTGTTTCGGGCGTTGTTGCCTTCCGGCCCCTCTTGATTCCTTCTGACAGCGCTGGTTCCTTCCTGGTCCTCTTCTTGAGTGTTAAGTGTTGTGTTCTTTTGGCACAGCTGCTCCTCTAGGTCATGATTTTGCTTGGTGAGGCGTTCTACTGCCGCTACGAGAGTCTAGACCTACCTCTTGAGGGCGGCAGTACGTGGTTCATCACCTTGAGCATTGTTGGTGGTTGCCATCGAGCATGTAAGTACCATGCAACCCTTCATTCGGGAAGCAATAGTATGGCTTGCAAAACTTGTTTCCCACAAACGACGCCAACTAATGATGTCGAAAATTGTCAGTAAGCAACACAGTTCCCACATGCTCCAAACAACATCTACACAACAAAAAGGAGAAGAGCCTACGGAGAGTACTGGTATGGTATCGGCCAAATACCCTCCGAAGGTTAAGTCAGAACATTTACAAACTCTAGAGTGCCAGAGCTTGGATGAATTATGCGTACCTTGTTTTTTGATGGCTTGGGGTTTTTATAGTAGATTAGGACCGACTTTTGTTTCTTGGCTAAAAAGGTATTTCCTTATGTAGAAAAACCCTAATAAATGTATGTATTTTGTGGGATTCTTCCCATATAAGGGGTTCCTTGACTAGGGTCAATCGTAGAACGCAAGATATTTCCATTTAGGGTTCCTTGGAGATTACTAAAGCCATGTGGATGCCACGTGGCATTGCCACCGTCCACTTTGTATCCATCTACTTTTTATCCAACCATCATGGAAAGTCTATCTCCTTGCGCATCGTCTCCCTCCATTACTTTAAGCTTAAAGCACTGTTGCTTGTGACCAATTTAGTAGAGTGAGACTGTCTACATCCTTTTTATCCTCATCACATACCATTTGTTCTAGGGTCAAGTTTTTCATTGGTTTAGATGTACATGCATATTGGGAAATGCTTGTTGTTCATGGTATTTTCTTCGGGACTGTAACTATGGCAGAAGGCTCACTCTAGCTAGTCTTATGTTTTGGTTCAATTCCATCACTTTTAGGCTTGCTATCTTTTTTGTATTTTTTTCTTTGGTGGAAGAGATATGGTCAGTTCCATCAGTTTCATAAACGTTGAACTTTCGCTGAATTTTATAAACATCATTTCCCCATTATTATATTAATTAGTCACAAACACATACAACACGTGGGAATATATAATTATTTTGTAATATGATATAATCCATAATTTATTCTCTAAAATTTATTGAAGATAATTCATTCTCCTAAAAAATTGAATTATTTCTAAAAGTATTTTTTAACTCTCCATCTCTACAAATATATCATTCTATTATTTTGAGTTTTTATTTATTTATTTTAGATATGATATTTGTAACCCAATAATGCAGGGACATGCCAACACAACATTAGATTTCCTATTTTTCTTCCCATTATGAGATTGTATCATATTTTAATTCTTCTAAATTTTTAGGAGCAACCTTTGTACCAGTTGATAAATTCATAATTCTTAAAAGTGATGTCTTTGCCAACAGAAAAGGATGAAACCACAAAAAAAAGAAGTAAAGTGAAGTTTTACAGGTTAGAATCATCATGTAGAAAAACTTATTTACAATAAAATAAATAAATAAAATATGTTTTTAACAAACCTTACTTCAGCAAAACAATCAAATTTAATAGACCCTCACCTATACCAATTTCCATCAAAGACCAAATTGTCAAATAGTAATGTGCCATTGATTCCACCCATGTCCACTACACACATTTATCAATGTGTCCATATACAAATCACCCATTTGCAATTACATTTGTTTTATCAATGTTCTGAATTCCCACAGAGAATTAAAGTAGTGCATATATAAATTGTAAGTAAGTGAGTCACCTACATTGCCATGACATGGTCAAAGTTGGTGGCAAACTTACTGAACTCGGCCAATTGTTCTTACCTTGGAGAAGATGACTATTAGCATTCCAGGTTATGAACTTTAAATGGCTATGGAAAATCATCACATTGTATCAGCTGCTATGACCAAAAAATAACAATTGCTTCTGCCCTCATTAGATCACATCAGCTGTATCATATTGTGTTTGATAAGGAAAGAAAAAGTAAAATCCAAAAGAAGTAGTATTGTTAAGTTTTGTCTAAAACTCATGTACACAATATTCTAGATATTCAAAAGGAAAAAATTCTAAAAAGAAAATCAAGTTGTTGAAAAAATAGATTCTCAAAAAAAAGAAAAAAAAAATGTTGAAAAAATAGCATAATTCAAAATCTAAAACTAAAAGCTTAACTATTATTCATGTACACAATATTATAGATAGAAATTCAAGAATCAAGAACCAATTAGTTTTTCCATCCACATAACAATTAGCTTAAAGCTAGATACTAATATAATTTAAAAAGAATTCAATTCTTTGAATTTACTCACTGCTAAAATACTAAACAATTTCTTAGAAGCTAAACAATCCCCAAAGTTATTCGTCAACTAAATAGGCCAACTAAGGTCCAAAACACAAAAATTATAGCCACAACACAAGAGTCTACTTAAGCTGATGTACTTTGAAGAATTAGAATTTCCTTTAAAAAAAAATTAAGAGAAAAAAATTTAAACGATTATACCCTAAGTTCCATACAACAGAAAAATTTAAGATTCAAACTCTACTCTCTTTTCTCTTCCATTTTCCCACAATTTCTAGGACACCAAACAATCAAATTAAACAATAAATAACAAATTATTAGTATAAGGAAATGAAAATCTAATATAACTAATGTGTATTGAACCAAAAAAAAAAAAAAGCAAATTATCAAGCCCCACCCAAGAAAAGCAACAAATTTATTCCCCTTTCCTTCAAAAGGTTCTAAGAAAAGAATGGTTACCAATTGATTGGTATCACCTTCAATAGAATAAAAAGCTTCCAGTGATTATGAGGCTTGATCGTTGACATTTGTTGAGGAATTGACAAACAAAACAGAGATAAAAATGAAATTTAGTTTAGCATATAGGAAGACAGGAAAAAGAGAACAATAGCAATTTCTCTTTGGTGAAAATGAATGACACTCTTACTATAAAACAAAGGCCAAAACTAAAACATCACATTGAAGTTAATTATCAAACATTATAGCAAACATATTAAGAGTAACATTCCTATAGCCTAGAGAAGGGCAGCCATAATGCAATTTATAACAAACATGATCAAATGCCTAACTCAAATCAATTTTGAAAAAGAAAAAAATATAAATTTTAATAGTTTTGAGACCATGAAAACTAAATATTGTTCATCATGAAATTCCATATTTGAATTACATTTTTTTCTAGTAATAAGATGGAAATAAATAAATAAATAAATAATGAGAATAATACAAATAACAAAACTCGTTTTAAGTTCATACCCTTTGGACTTGGGCTACTAATATTCGCCTCTCATGCGCTTTAGTTTTCTCTACTAGCTCTAGAGTCACTCTTTGTCTCTTGTACTAATTTGATTGGGTTTTGGTAGATGAACTTGAGCCATGACTGAAAGAATAGAAAAAACACTCAAGAAACTATCCCATTGAAGGCCATACCAATCAATTTGTGGGGAGGGAACAACATTGTTTTTAAACCCATACCAGATCGATTGGTCAATGAATTTAAATAAATAAAATATCAAACTACTTCTAAGGCTTAAGTTATCGACTACCAATGTAGCAACTATGATTTGAGTTATTTGGACTGTGCAACTCTTTGCAACTATCGTTTTTTTTTTTTTTTTTTTTTGGGGGGGGAATTTTATGATTAGCTATAGTTATGCGCTTTATTGGTTATTTGAGAGAGTTTTTGGATGCTTACCTAAATTTGTGTCCGCTGACCAAGGTATTCACGGTGCGGTGCGGTACTGTTTAGCTAAAACAATAACTGCATCGCACCTTATTTTTGCTGTCACATATGCGGTGCGGTGCGGTTTAGAGTTTAATCAAAACCATAACCACAACGCATCTCATTTTTGCAATCACATGTGTGGTGCAGTGTATAAGATGTAGTTTGAAGTAAGTATATTTTTCAAATTTTGGGTTTTTTCTACCTAAACCAAAACTAATTTTTCCCTTTATAGCTAGTTTTTTCTTTATTTTAGGCTGGCTTTCCTAGTCAACACTTGCTAGAGTTATTAAACTTTTTTTTTTAATTAGGGTTATTAAACTATTAATAATATATTTAATATTAAAAATAAATTAATATATAGAGAGGGTGCAGTGCGGTGCAGTTTGTGCATTTTCTTATTATAAAACCACAATCCACACTGCACCATGCCGTGTTTTGGAAAATTTCTCCAATAGTAGTAAAAATAAATAAATAAACCTTAAAAATTAGGAAAAACTTAATCACCGACCCCCCAAGGTTTTTGACAAAAAATACATATAGCAATTTAAGTTCTAAAAAACACAGCCCATTCTTTAGCCCATAAAAAATTATGGAAAAAAAAAAAAAAAAAAAAACTCAAATCCCTTGTAAATTAGGACTCCAAAATCCGAATAAATACACAAAAACACAACCCAAACTTGCTAACTTCAAAGATCCAAACTTCAGGAGGCTCACTACCATTTGTATAGAAAAACAAAATTACTTTTACGCTGCCAGCTGCAACCGAGCAAGAGGCCATGAGAGCCACCAACAAATTAGCCCCACTCAACATTTACGCCACCTCCACATCTCCGCCTCCGCTGCAATCTTTGGTCTAGTATGGGTTTCTCACTCTATCTATGTTCTATTGTCTACAAATTTAAATGTATTGTTTTTAGACTAAGTGAACATTTGAATACAGCTGAAATGATTTTTCAACTGTGTCCAGCGTCTGTCAGTAGGTCTCGTGCACTATTCAGGGGACCTACAAACATCTTTTTTCAGCAAAACTTTCATTAAAAATGGGTCCTATGGCACTACTTACATATTTAAAAATTATTTTGTTACAGTGTTTTCAGTTTTCAGTTTTCAATTTTCAGCAATAAGCGGTATCTAAATAAACTCTAAGAAGAAGATTGAGAGTTAAGTAGTTTTTTCACTTTTTTGGACTTAACACACTACAATACAATAAATATTTGTACTTAAGTTTGAAAAGGCAAGACACCACCACCGATGACACTTCATTGCACAACACATTAACACTTAATGGTTTCCAGCTAAGCACCAATCTAATTTAAACCAAAAATTAAATAATAAAAAACCTAAAGCAACCACAGATTGTTTTGTACTGCAACCTAGTTAACACTTAAATTGAATTTATTATAATTTGATAAAAGTAATTTTTTAAATTATTTGTTTAATTAATAGTAGTGGCTTGGATAATTAAATTAAATTATTGTTTATAGACTTGTTAGGATGAAGCCTCGTAACAGGACGGCCAATGAGATTTTGAGTGAGTGATTTCTAAATAATTTAGTTCAAAATCAATTATAAATGGTTTTAATGCCATGAAAGATGATACATCTTCATTAAGTTATAGTTAATTTGTCAAATAAATAATGTTTTCAATCATTATTTTTGTTAACAAAGAATTTTATTGTGTTTATCTTGGCCCCCCTGGAATAAATTCCTGACTCTGCCATTGTCTCTAAGTGATGCATTACTAGAATACTTGTGTATTTACTACCAAAAAAAAAAAAATGAATACCTATGTATATAATTATTGTTTAAGTGTTATGTAATGTTTTCATTGTTTTGTTGTGAACTTCATTCATACATTTTGGTGTTATACTTGTCATTGAGTTGCATCTGAACATAGTGTGCAAAACTTTGTGAATTTAGAGTGTGATGATGCCGAAAATCGTCAGTTAGCCACACAGTCCTCACGTGCTCTAAACAACACCTACACAACACAGAAAAAAAAGCAGACCTTACAGAGAGTACCAGTGTGATACCGGCCAAATGCCCTCCAATGGTTAAGTTAAAGAATGTTCACAACTCTAGAGTGCCAGAGCTGGGGTAAAATTATGCGTACCTTGATTCCTGAGGGTTTTGGGTTTTTTATAGTAGCATGGAACTAACTTTGGTTTCTTGGTGAAGAGGAATTTTTTCTTGTAAGGAAGATCCTCGTAAATGTGCGTATTTTATGGGATCCTTTCCATATAGAGATTTTGTTGACTAGGGTTAATTGTGAAGCGCAAGACATTTCCATTTGGGGTTTCCTGGGGGCTACTTAAGTCATGTGGATGCCACGTGACCTTGCCACCGTTCACTTTATATCTGTCTACATTCTTATCCATCCATCATGGGGAATCTGTCCTCCTTGGATGCGTACCCCCGTCTCCTTCCATCACTTTGATCATGCACTACCAGTCCTATCATTCATGGCAAGTTTCGTCAAACGAGGCCATTTACTTCAATTTTATCCTCTTCAGTTGCCTCCTCACTCCATAGGTCCGTCGCTTTATTTTCCGAATGGTCTGACCAAACCCTTGGGATATGCACTCTGATTTGAGAGGCTATCCTAGTGCCATTAATGCAGTAGGGCACGTGGCACATTTTCAGTGGTCATTTGCTCGTACCAAAGCATCCCTTCGTCTTTCGTGCCATTCCCTCTATATATATGCCGCTGCTTACTCTCATTTTTCACTTTCCTCAACAAATTTTCAGAGCCAAAGCGCTACCGTCTACCTATTTTTCAACTACGTCTTCTCCGTTGCTTTGGGTGACCGTCTACCTGGTGCAACCATCCGCCACACCTTGCCCATTGCCACAACGTATCATTCAACTAGTAAGCACTCGTTGCTTTATACTTTTTTTTTTTTTTTAAATGTTGCGCGCCCGTCACCTAAGCAGACCTATAGAGTCTTAGGGGTTTATTTGTCACATGTAGGTGATAGATGTCTAGTGAGGCGTCGAGTAAGCAATCGTGTGTCCGCAAAGGAGTGGGCTATGATGAGGTGTTCCCGTCAGGTCAGGAAGACCCCGACACCTCCTACGATAACAAGGTTCTGTTTGCCAATTCTTCCGTGAAAGAATAAGGAAGTGGATGGTTCGGAAGGAGGTTCAGGTGGTGACTCGAATAGTTTAGAAGTAATATACGTTGATCCTCCAGTCCAATTCGTCATAGGTCCTTACGGCTTAAGAGAGTTTATCCTTCTCCCATTATGGACTGTAAATGACTTCAATTCCATCGTCAAGCAAAAACACTTCAAAACCCTTAGGGCGAGATACCAAATACCCGTTGGCATCCCCATCCGTCAACTTGGTAAGTTTGAAAAGTGTCATTACAAGGGCATCGAGGACATTGGCGTCTATGAGCAAATGTTTAAGGCTGGACTTAGGTTCCCTTTAAGTGCTCTTCACTGTCGTCTTTTTTAGTACCTTGGGCTTGACGTCACCCAAATCTCTCTGAATGCCTAGAGAGTTTTCATCAGTGCAGAAGTTTTGTATGGGGTTTTGAGCGATGGGGAGCGTAGGATGACGGTGGAGGAGTTCTTCCATTTCTACTGTCCATTAGAAATTAACCAATTTAAGGGCATGTATAGTTTCCATCCAAGGAAGCCTGTACTTAGGCTAGTGTGTGACACTCTTGACTCCAATAGAAACTAGAAGAATCGGTATTTCTTCATTGACGATTGGATGTGTCACCCCAACGATCAGGAGTACTTGCCCGTTGACAAAACTTGGGGTATAATGCCTCCGTCCAGTAGGTATCCGTCTGGTATAAACTTTGTTTTTAATGTTTATCGTTGTTAGTCTAACTGTCCCCCTTTCTTGCAGCTCGAGACCGTTTAGAGGTGACTTTAGAGCAGTGGAGCTTCCTGGAGAAAAATTTTGCAATTGAATTGAAAAGGAGGACATGGGCTAAGCTTGTTACTTTGGACACAATCCATTGGTATTGCGACGATCCTGAACCCATTGAAACTACCCGTCGCTACGACAATTAGGCACGCAGACTTAAGTCCATCGTTTTTTTATTTTTTTCCTTTTGTTTCTTGTAATTTACCTAACCTTTTCTTTCCGTCTACCTTGATGACCCTATTTTTACCGAATTCGAACTCTAAATAAATACCACTTTAACCAAAAGTTGTGCAACTCCCAAAAAAAATAAAAAAAATAAAAACTGCTCAATTGAAATAAAAAAAATTTAAAAGTAACCAATGCACTTAAATTTAAATAATAATAATCTCAAATGGGCATCCTAAAAAATTCTCAAATTGAATGGGCTATGTATATTTTCTTTTTCCTTAAATATGCCAGGACCAACCAAGGCCCACATCCAGCCCTTTGACCCAACCGGGCTCGTCCGAAGAGGCTTTTAGTTTTAGTGCCGAAGTGTGCAGGAACTTTTTGATTTTTCTACTACAGAAGAACCAGTTGACTCTCCGGAAGTCAGTCATACAATAAAAGAACCAAATCCAAATCAAACAAACAAACCATGTAGACTACAAAACAAAACACACATTCAATGTTTTCACCTCTATGATGATCTTCCAACTACATGGAACAGCTTCATCAACTTCATTTGTCTAAACAAGTAAAAAACAAAACGCTTTCAAGGTCATTTATACTTCATTTCATTTCTCTTGTTTTGCATTATGTTCATAACAATCTAAGAATTGCCCCCAGGACTTGTAGTTTCGTGGGTTTCCCTAATCTCAAGTTTTGATGAATGAAATCTTTAAAGATGGAAAAAACAAAAAATGGGTTCCTTCCATTTCTTCATATTTTCTCAGAAACAGAACAAAGGCCATGGATTTTATTGCTTTATTTAATTGAGGAATTGTTGGGTGTGTGTGTGTATTATGTTTTCTTTTGCAAGTACACTGTGTTAAGTTTAATATGTGGTTTGACTTTATTGACAATGGTTTATGTGAATGTGTTTATTTATATATATACTTGCACACCATGGTTCCAGTTTGTGATGAAGTGTTTCAATTGCAGGGTCTAGTTGGAAATTATTAGATAATTTGTGCTGCTGTATGTTGAAGTTTGATAAACTTGTTCTTGAATTTGGGTGCGATTGGCCTCTGTTTTTGTGTATTTGAATTTTGGTACAATGTGCTCTTTCTTTGTGGAACCAATGCTTGAAATTACTGGCTGGATCTAACAGGATTTGACTTGTGGAACACGACTAATTTCTGTGCAGGTGGCTCCGGTAATTGGTTGAACTTAGGTCATTGGTGAATTGAACATAGTGGGAAACTTTATGCATCTGCTTGTTACCATTTGATACTAATATCATCAGGTAAGTGGTCCTAATAATGTAGGCCTCAGTTTGTTGTCATTTGATAATCAGATCATCATGTAAATGGTCCAGATTAGATGTTGGGCCTTTGTGTAATGGCAAGTGCCTTCCACTCAAAGCGGCATGTTGTGGGTTCGAGACTAGGAATCAATCTCTCCGAAAAAAAAAAAAATAAAAAAAAATAAAATTGGGGGGAAGGCTGCCCACCAATCATCTCATCTAGATCCACTAAGGGCCCGTTTGGATTGAGGGGGAAGGGAGGGGGAGTAAAAGGGAGTAGAGTTGGCTGAAAATAGGCTAATTTTGGGCTAATTCTACTCCACTCTCTCTCCCTCTGCCTCAATCCAGACGGATCGGTGGACTTTTATGTAAGTGGTCCTAATTGTTTAGAGATCTTTAGTCCTTTATACAAAATATTAATATGTTAGATGCACCTTTGGAAGAGGTTGGTTCTGGAAGAGTGAAAGAGTATATAGACCTTCAGGCTTTAGGGCTCAACTTCAGTTGTTAAGGAGAAAAATGGTCTTACTAAAGAAAACATAGTTGGAAGATATTTAAATTGTTCAGAATTGGGAAGAATGTTTAGGGTTAATTTATTTACCCTAACAATAACACACATACATACTATTTATTGGTGAGTAATTACCGTAATAGATAAGTTCTTGTTCATTTTGTTGGAGTTAGGCACCAAAAAGCTCTAGCTCAATTGGCACCTCCTCTCCTTTCAAGTGTTAAGTGGAGGGTGAGGTCGTGGATTCAAAATCCATGTGCAAGTTACTAATAAAAAAAAAATTGTTGGCGTTAGGTTGGGAATTTTGATAACTTGGGTTGTAATTGAATTCACCAATACCAACATCAACATATTTCTGTCATTGTTTGCACTTCCTCTACCTCCACTTTGGATCACATTCATCTTAAGATACTGGCTTCACTGTCCTTACTTTCCTTATTTTTTTTTAAAGGCTTCACTGCTCTTGTCATCTCTGCCTTAAACTCCAGCAATTGAACCATGGTCAACTCGACCACACCCCATATGTACTTGAATTCTTAAATTCTTAAAGCCCTAGGACTTCACATACTTAAGATTGCAAGTTCAAGCAGAACATGACCATAGGTGTCTATATTGCTTACATGGTCATGCTGTATAAATTGTACTTTATCTTCATATCTTTCCTTTTACGGCAAGTCATTTTCATCTGATTTTAGGACTTTCTTTCTTGTTGCCATAAGAGAAGAATGGGGAAACTTGTGGCAATAATTCTTTCTGCCATATTTGTAATGTGTTGTGGGAGTCAAGTGATGTCAGATGCAATTGATCATCGCTACAAAGCTGGAGATCTTGTTCCTCTCTATGCCAACAAGGTTGGGCCATTTTCCAATCCCAGGTAGAGTCTCAATTTGCCCATAAATTGATCGTTAGTATTGACTGTGTTAAATATGTTGTCATTTTACTCTTAGTGTTTCTTTTTTGTTTTTGCTTTTTTCTCTCTTTTTGTATTGTCTGATATGCTTTATGCTACTTTGCATTTAGCAGTTTTTGAATATATATATTTCTTACCTATCAAAAAAAAAAAGATTTCTGTTTTTGAATTTCCTGTTTTCTGTCAATGTTTTCAAATGGAGGATTCCTGTTTTGGACTTCTATGGTTTAGATTGCTTGGAGCTTTGCTTTTGTTATCTATTTGTGAGTATTGGTGTAAGAAAAAATTTATGTATCAATACTAAAATTCTAGATCTCTTTTTTTTTTTTTACAAGAACTTACCCTTACATATGTTTGTGTGGGGGTGGGTGGGTAGTTTGTGCACGCACACTTGTGTGCGCATTTTGACTCTCTATATTGCCTCAAATTTGGCATGCTTTCTTTCAAAGATAAAAAAATATGGTGTGAATCATATATTTAGAAGCATATAACAATTTGATATTAGACTTCGACACAACGTGAGGTAGTTTGGTAAATTATTATACACAAAATGTAAAATATTTTGTTTAGTAAGTGGATTTTTATTAAATCTTTAATTTCTATACTATTTGTTTGTATATATCTGAGATGTAGAGGGCTTCTTACGATAAACTAGGAGTGCAAGGTATATTTTTTATTTCATCTTTTGTCCTTTTCGAATACAGTGAAACTTACTGCTACTTCAATCTTCCCTTTTGCTCACCAGGTTTTCATCTTCACTTATGTCCTATGTTCATAGATCTATGTTTTTACAACTCATTTTTATACTTTTCCCCTCTGTTATTTGATTAATCACATTGGCAGATTATGTAAAGGAGAAGAAGGAAACTCTAGGTGAGGTATTGAATGGAGATTGTCTTGTCAATGCTCCATATAAACTTGAATTCCGGATAGATAAAGATTTTCAAGTTGCTTGTAGAAAGAACTTGACAAGGGAAGAAGTTATTCAGTTCCGAACTGCAATCAAAAGGGATTATTACTTCCAAATGTATTATGATGACCTGCCAATCTGGGGATTCCTTGGAAAGATTGACAGACTAGGCACAGCTGTGCCAAATGATAGATTTTTTCTTCTCATGCACCTTCACTTTGATATTTTTTTCAATAAGGACCGTGTGATTGAGGTCTCTGTCCGTATGGACCATACACATGTTGTGGACCTTACTGAGGACAGGGAGTTGCATGTGGAGTTCATCTACAATGTGAATTGGAAGGAAACAAAGATTTCATTTGAGAAAAGAATGGAAAAGTATTTGCAGTCTTCTTTCCTACCACATCACTTATATATCCATCGGTCTGCAATAATGAATTCATGTATTACAGTTCTCATCCTAACTGGTTGCTTTGTAACATTTTACATGCGAGTCCTTAAGAAGGATTTTATGGAGTAAGTATGCATGAATGCATAAATATTCATTCCAATTTTGAATGATTTTTCTTTTTCATTGCTTTTATTCATTTTATTTACTTAATTTCCTGAAAGACATACATACAATGAAGTATTAACTGATGACCAAGACGAGAAGGGGTGGAAGTATATTCTTGGTGATGTGTTTCAGTACCCAAATCACAGGTCTTTGATTGCTGCAGTCCTTGGTTCTGGCACTCAGTTGTTTATTCTGTAAGTCTTTTTGTAAGACTGTCTTGTCTAGAACCAGTAATTACAGATGAGTACATTCTGATGATTTTTTGTAACTTCTTTTTGTTTGCATTTCCAGTACCATCCTAATTATGATACTGGGACTAGTTGGTGTCTTTTATCCATATAACCGGGGAAATCTCTTGATGGCTTTGGTCTTCATATATGCAATTACTTCTGGTATTGCAGGATACTCATCAACCACTTTTTATCATCAACTAGAAGGAACGAATTGGGTCTGTCCTGATAGATTATTTCTTACAGAATTGGCTTTGATACTTGTGCCTCTTAGAGTATAACCAGGTGAACTGATTAGTTTTTCTTAAATTTTGATGTGGCAGGTGAGGAATCTGTTGTTTGCAGGATGCCTTTTTTCTGGTCCTCTGCTTTTCACATTCTGCGTACTTCAAACTGTTGCAATTTCTTACAAAGCTAATGCAGCTCTTCCCTTTGGCACCATCCTGGTGTTAGTTCTGCTACTGACATTTGTTGCATTTCCATTGCTCGTTTTGGGCGGGATTCTAGGCAAAAATAGCCAAACTGAATTTCAAGCTCCTTGCCACACCACAAAGTGCCCAAGAGATATTCCACCACTCCCCTGGTATAGGGGTGTTCTTCCTCAGATGGCATTGGCTGGTATTCTACCTTTTGCTGTTGTGTACACTGAGCTTTACTACATATTTGCTAGTGTCTGGGGTCATAGGATCTACACAATATACAGCATCCTATTTGTCGTTTTCATTGTTCTTCTGATTGCCACTGCTTTGGTTACTGTGGCTTTGACTTACTTTCAGCTTGCTGCTGAAGATCATCAATGGTGGTGGAGGTACGCAAGCATTTTTATAATATAGTCATTTATTTAATAAATGATTGTGAATCATTGAAATAGAATTAGATATGCGCTTGTGCATAGGGAAGGTGTTGGGCACCCCATGGCAATCATCTAACAACAATAACTTTTCTTTTGTCATTCCTTGTATCTTGGAAATGTCTAGGTAATTAAATAATGAGGAAGAATAAATGGTGGCTTCAATCGCTCTGGCCTTTGTATAGCCCAGTCTTAGTGATATCATTCTCTATCTTGTTTTGTTTTTTTTTTTTTTTATGAGAGCCCTAAGCATATCAGGGTCCAAGATTATAGGGGGCCTGTGGTCTTTTGTGTGTTTTTTGATAAAAGAGATAGTGTGGGTACCTTAGGTTTGTGGTCTATATAGTTGGGCTCACTTAAATCTTAAGGAGATGGGCTTTCTAACTCCAAGTTACCTTCCCAAATGAGCCCAGGTGCTTCAAGGATCTCCCTCCTGAATCTGCTTTTCTAAATCCTAGGAACTTTTTTTGAAACTCCTAGAGGGTATTGGAACTGATTTGGGGCTTCTTTGGAGCATTGAAGAGTGCTTGTTGCTTCTTGTTGGAAGTTTTGAATGAATGAAATGAACGAGGCTATTTAGCTTGGAGCCTTGGTGGCCGCGCATAAAATGCATGCTTGGCCCATGCTTTTCTTTCTTACAATATTGCTTGAACTTTTGTTATTTTTATTTTTACCCTTCTTTGTGATGTGGGAGACACAAGTATATTTTATTTTATTTTAGTATTATTTATTTTTGTAAGTCACTTGTGTTTTTAAATTTTAGGTCCTAAAAGTTTATTACTCTATTAGTATTTTAATATCTGGAAGCAAGAATATTTTTGTAATTAGGAAATTAGGGTTTCCTATGCCAACTAAGATTTAGGGTCTAGTTCCTATATAAGCAAACTATTGTACACCTTTTGGAGAAAATTTTGATGAATGATAAAAATAGCCCATTGGTTTCTTTGGTATGGTGTTGATAGCTAACCGAGGTGTTGATTCCTTGTGGTTTTCCTTGCTTGGTGCTAACTTTGAGCAAGCCTTGATGTTAACTCCTAGGTTCCTATGCATTTGTTTTCTTGTCTTTCAATTTTACTATTCAATTGTTCTGGTTGGCTTGCGTCATCTTTTGTCACGCATATACTATATGGGTGGAGTGCAATTTGAATTTTCTTTCCAACTGGGAATTCAATATAGGCGGTTGAGAGTAATGTTTACCTTTGTTGGCCTCACGTACAATGATTGTGCAGCTGCCTCCTTCACTTTGGGTTAGATTCTGGGCTGGACATGGGTGGGCTTCTACTGTTGGCCGGGGTAGCCTTGATAATCGTCCCTATATTGTATGTGTGGCTGCATGTTTTTCCTTTGATTTTGTTTAGGCCTGCTTAGTTGGCGGACTTGAGAGTTTGTGTAGGAGGGTCAAAATAGGGCATCGACAATTAGGCTTGTGTAACCTATACGATTTTGATGTGTACGGTTGATTTTAATTAATGAATGAATCTACATGTTTATGTTAAAATGAAGCGGTACTTACTTTCGCTTGACCTTCAAATGAGTCTACGTGCTTGCATGTCTGTAATTCAAGCATGATTCTTGTGATGTTTCAGCACGATACATTTTGATGTACAGGTTCGTGCATTATTGATTGAAAGACAATCACCAAACAATACATGACAGAAATTTCTGAAGATGCACTTAATGGGAGTTTTATATTTCGTGGCCTACACACACATGATACATTATGTATGATTCAATTTTTTAACATCAAATACTAAGTACAAAACTGCAAGTAGACAATCTAATTCAAGGTATTTAGCTGCTTGTCGTATGACCTTGGTGGCACTGAAACTTAATGTTTAAGAGAACAAATAAATAAAGGGATCTTTTATTCATATATTATCATCATGTCATCACTTGGAATGGAAAGAGTGTATTCTTGGAAGTTACTAGCGTTGCTAAATTTATATTCTGTTATTTTCTTCTGCTTTATGCACATCAATTATATATGGATGAAAAAAGTAATTGCATTCCAACTTTGTTATACAATTTTAAATAAAAATTTTAAGGATGGAGTTAGGACTTTTTTAGAGGGGACAATCAGTAATTTATTAATTTACTAATACACACACATACACATATTAATACTTTTGCATACATTTTTCTCATAAAAAATAATAAAATAAAATAATGCATACATATACATAAATGAAAACTCATATATATTATTTATGTCTGCATTAACCACGAAAGTAATCCAAATCCAACATAAATGAAAACTCAAGTGATTGATTCTCTCAAAAATCTTCAAAAGAAAAAAACTATTTCTTGTTGCATTGAACTTAAAATACAAATTTGGATAAAATAAAGAAAAAAAATTAGATAGAGATTGAACCTTTATTCAAATAATATCAGCATGTTATCAAATAATTGGCAATATACTACAGAATATGGGTAGAAGAAGTAAGTTAAGTCTACATACAAAACAAACATAGCAAAGGTCACAAATTTGTGATTTCACAATCTATTGTGGACATGTTTGATTTCGGGAAACCGCTTAAACATAAAATGAACCGTAATTCAAATAATATTCCACTCTCATGTCTGAACAGAAAACATCATAAATGGTATGGATGCATGCAGAATTTTTTTTTACATGTGAAACCAGCAATACTAAGGGCCTAGTTTCTTTCTTTCAAAATCTTCCAGGCTAAGACAAGTACCAATTTAGATTTATCCAAAAAAAAAAAAAAAAAACAACAAAAGAATAGGAATTTGAAAATCAAGAAGGAAAAAAAAGGAAAAAAGATTGTGACATAATATTAATATTTGTTCATGATAGGGAGAGAATAAAAGGTTTTTTTCTTTTTTGTACATTGAAAACCAGCCGACCCCAAAATTTTAAGACTAAGGTTTTGTTGTTGTAATTTACATTGAAAACCAACAATATCTAGGGTCAGTTTTGGGATTTCACAATATTTTTTGGGTGATTATTTTGATCATTGTATTAGTCATAAGGTCTTGTTTGAAGTTATAACTTATAAATATTTCTCTTTAGAGCTTCTGGCTGGTAACCTGAATTGGCATTTTTTTTTTCCCTGGATCTGTGCAATGAATAGATTTGGGAGTTTAAATCAAACTTCGTTGATATGTATACCTAAATATTCTTAGTATGGGGTTTATGTTCTAGCCTATATAAGAAGTTGAATGTCTACAATAGGGGATGGCAATGAAGAAGGTTTGTTTAAAGCTCTGCTTTGGCCTTAATGGGGCAAGGTTGGATGCCTTTAACTGGTTTGGGGTGGGTTTGGATTTAAAAAACGAAGCCTGTTGGTTCAAAGAAACTCTTGGTTTTGACTCAACCAATTAAGCTTCTGCACTATGTACATTAGTTGTTTGTAAATGCCATAATATACCTTGGAATTGATTCTTTCATCGCGTACTTAATTTAATTTTGTGCCAATTTCTATTTGTTTCTATCCTTTTTTTTTTTGTTTGGGGGGGGGGGGGTGGTGTGGGTGGAGGCTGGGAATTTGGATGTCTGACCAGAAACCTATTCTGCACAATGACTCTCTTTTCCATCTTTGGGTGTTTAGACAAATCAAATATTTAACAGTTTACTGATGCTGGAGGTACTAAGAGATCTTAATTTTAATTTAGTTTTATTTTATTTTGCAAGCCAAATGTATATTTATTTGTCAATTAGGTTTTTATTAGGTGTTACTTAGATTATTAGTAATTTATTTTATTAGAGATGATTCTATTTTTAATTCAATAATTGGGATTTCCTGAGTTAATTAGAATTAGGGTATCCTATGTTAGTTAGAATTAGGGTTTAGTACTCTTATATAAGCAAACACTATTCTCCAATGTCCGATGTTTAATCGGTAGATCTTGGTTGTATAAGTGGAGCCCTAATAATAACTTAACTAATTCTTTTTGGGGATAGCGTAGTTGTGGTTAGTGCTTACTCATGTCATATTAAATGACTTGTGATACCTTGGATTGTTTGGATTGGTAGAATGTATGAGTGTTGTGTGGGCGTGCATTGAGTCCTACATTAGGTGTGTACCTGGTCGAACTAGGCTATAAAAGTGATTACGATGAGCCTAATCATAATGTAGCTAACATTTCCTTGTGGCTATAGAAAATGGTATGGAAGCCAACCTTGTAACCATGTGGTTTAGGGGCATTGTTGGGCAATGAAAGTCCTGAAAAGGACATCGAGGATATAAGTGGGGGATATTGGAATGTTTGGAATGGATTAAATTGTATGAGTGTGTGTCTCTGTGTGTGTTGTGTGGGTGTGTGTTGTGTCCTACATTGGGCTTGTACTACATTGAATTGGGCTATATAAGCTATTACAAGGAACCCTAATTATAACTTTATTAGTCCTTTTGGTTTGGAATTGTATGAGTGCCTAAAGATATTGATTAATTAATTAATGTTGTATTCCACTGTTTTGTGTACTAATTTTTCAAGAATATCCTTGTTGCCGTGTCCATGTCCATGTTTCCTAGGTCTAGACCAAGTAGCTAGATCCTTTGTTTGTTTGACTTTTTGTGACACGCACAGATAAGTGGTTGAATTGCGACATCATATGTTGTACTCAGATTCTTTCATTGGCTCATTTGATATATAACCTTTTCCTTCTCTAACTCTACCTAGCTATTATATATATTTGCTAAATAAATTTCATCCCAGTAGATGTTATTAGTGCTAAAATGTTGATTCTGTAGAATCCCTGATCTCTTGCAACTGATTCCCTCAATGCTTATCCCCCTGTGTATTTTACAACTAGAAATTCCTTTTAACATTTTTCATTTTCTGAAGTCTTTTATTGCACCATTTATGTTGATCAGTAACCATATTATTACTGGTATTTAGTTTTACATG
The DNA here is from genome assembly GCF_001633185.2 of Quercus lobata. Classification (NCBI taxonomy): domain Eukaryota; kingdom Viridiplantae; phylum Streptophyta; class Magnoliopsida; order Fagales; family Fagaceae; genus Quercus; species Quercus lobata. The sequence goes on along the minus strand of NC_044906.1, from coordinate 39,555,520 downwards.
GACTACTGATGCTCTAAGTGAGATTGATACCTGCAAAAGTCCCGATGGTCATCTGTTTAACCGTATGATGTTGACTCGATAGGTTTTTTTTTTTTTTTTTGATAAAACGTGTTGTCTCAATTGTTATTCTAGTATACTTCCTGTTGTCAACCTATATCTTATTTTATTCATCTCTGCAGTTGCATTTATGGATCATAGGTTCATCTAGTAACTACCTATTCTTTAACTGAAACTTCTCCACATAAAATGTTTTTCGGCAATCTAGACGATTGTCAATCCGCTTCAATGAGAACTTTGAATGCTAGTTTTGTTGACTGAATGGAGTATTTCAATCTATGTCAGGTCCTTTCTTTGCGGTGGTTCAACTGGTTTGTATATTTTTGGCTACTGCTTTTATTATTACTATGCGCGAACAGGTATGCATGGTTTCTTGCAAACCTCGTTCTTCTTTGGATACATGGCTTGCATCTGCTATGGTTTCTTCCTCATGCTCGGGACTGTGGGTTTTATTGCCTCCTTGCTCTTTGTCCGTCACATATATGGGTCTATTAAGTGTGATTAGTGTGTCTACCATTATTTGTGGGAGTATGATTTGTATCTCAAGTATGCTTCCAAAGTGCCTCAGAATTCAAAGCAGAAGATGCAAGTCAGGCTTTAGGGACTTTTTGTACATTGAGGATTATTAATATTGGGATGTAAATAATATCTGAGACATTATAAATGGAAAAGTGGAAAACTGCTTGCTTCTTTTCAGTACTTTCTTTTTTATGTTAAGGTACATGTACTATATATTTCTTTCAGTCTTCAGACTATGAAAAGACATTTCTCTTATTGAATTCAACATACGCCACATTGCATTAAATTGGTTTTTCCTTTTCTTTTGGTCTGGAAAAATTGAGGGAGTACAGGAGGAAATGCACACATGACAGCATTAATAAAATAATAATTAAATATAAGCATTTATAAAATTACACCCGCGAGGGTGATGAATGTTTTGACTTTTGAGTGGCTTGAATTTTCCTTGTAAAAATGGTGAGTAGAGGTTGAGTTTTTGTGTTTGATGGGATTTGATTTTCTGAAATAAGCGCTAATTAATAAGTATTGTATGTGGTAGGCTTTATTTTTTGTCGTGTGAAATACTAGTGTGGCACGTTGGTATTGGACAGTGAAACCAAAGGGTTTATAGAGGTCCTTAAAGAATTTAAACTCTTATTTAAAATGGGTTCTTTGAAAAGTTTGTATAAATATTGGAAAATTATACTTTATGTTAGGTTCTAAATGTTTAGAACAATTGGCAAATCGTGAATACAAACTTGTCTAGATATAAATCTTAGAGTCTATAGGTTTTATTAGACAATGCTTAAGGTGATTCAAGTCAAGATTTAAGAACATACAAGCTGCAGGAAGAAGACTTCATATTCTGCCTGGTTCGATTGATTGAAGAATAGGCTCGATCAATCAAAAATCGTATCTGCAAAATTTTAAGTCAGCCCAAACAGCAGCTTAAGCCCATTAAGGATTAGGGTTTCAGATCTACTTTTCCCACTATATAAAGGAAACCCTAAGCCATGTTTTTGGGACTGAAGAGAGAGAGATTAGAGTGCCTCTTGTGCCTCTTTTGATTTTAGGGTTTTGTACCCAAACCTTTCTAAAGTCTTGGTTGCTTGAGAGTTGTATTGTTGCTCATATTTTCTATTTTGTGTAAATCTCTTGTGAGATCTAAATGAGCTTTCCTTTACACAAAACTTAGGATTTTCAAGGAGGAGATGTTATCTATACCTTGATAATTAACTTAGTTGCTGCCATTGAAGTCTAAAAAAAAAAAAAGCTTGGGTGCTTGTATCTGGTGGTGAATCCAAGAAAGAAGGAGTCTGTGGATTCGAAACTTGCACGTGGTTGTGTCAGTAAGTTCTACTGGTGAGTAGCAATAAGAAGTCGAGCGTGAGGGCTTATAAGTCTTATTGTATGAATTTTGATTCTTTTAAGATAGTGGATTCAGGTTTACCTTAAAGATAGCTAGGTTAAAACCTTCCCTAGGTTTTTACCGGTTTGGTTTTCTGGGTGATCATATCTTTGTGTTATTTATCTTTCCGCTGCTATGCATGATATGATTATTTGATTGTGATAACCTAGATTTGTTAAATTGGACTAAGTAACAACTTGGCTAATTACCTAAGTTAATCCAATTGTGTTTTTAAGGGGTCTAAAAACTATCACTTTACTACCTCTAAACTACACTCATTTTTACACTTACTCTCCTAAACTATGAAAATGAATACTTTACCCCCTTAAACTTTTCATCTTTTACACTTGCTCCTCTATACTATGAGAATGGATGCTTACTTCTCTAAACTATTATTCATTGGATGAGTTAAAAAGTGTTACATGTGTAATAGTTTAGAAGTGATAAGTGTAAAAATTGGTATAGTTTGGAGGTAAGTGTGCATTCTCATAATTTAGAAAATAAATATAAAACGAAGATAGTTTAAACGGATAAAGTGTAATATTTTTTTTAATAAAAAAATTGACTTTTAAAAAGTTGTACTAAAAAAAATGTTTTAAACCTCATAACAAGCAGGTACTTTCTTTAAGGGAAAAAAGAAGTCTTTGCTGCATTTATTGTTATTATTATTTTTGAGAAGATTGATGCATCTTTACTGATATTGTTAACAAAAATATTTTAATGATAAGTTCATAACACTAGTCTTTTTATTTTTTTTCTTTTTCTTTTTTGAGATACAAATGATAACACTAGTCTGATTGCACACACTATAACGGCTAATCCCATGCTCAAATTTTATTTTATGTCAAAATGTTCCCCCTAGAAGTATGCGGCCGACTTTGCCTCTTCAGTTACAGCAAGTGTCTGAAGACTGTTGGCAAAATTGTTATTGCGAAGTCAATCAAAAGCATGATCGAATCAAACAATGTTAATAGACCAAACTAGGCCAAAATTGGGAATTAAGAGTGTTTTTCAAACAATATAATTAGTAGCCATTGTTTTCAAACTATATTTTTTACTAACATCTCGAGTCTAAGAGGGTCAATTTTGGGTTATAAATTGAGTTTTTGAGGGTTGGTTTTCATGTTCTAATCAAGTTTGAGGTGGCACTTTGTCCACCTGGAAATCGAGTCTTAGAAACTCGATTTATATATCGACGCTTTAATACTCGATTTGTTTTGTAAAACTTTCAAATTGATAAGATGAAATTTTCGCAAGTGTTGGAGTACAAAACACAAACACAGATTAGCCACCATCAAATACAAGCACAGACCAGCCACTATCAAATACAACCCACAAATCCGAGCATTAATCCAACCAAATCCACCCCCAACAACCACCTAAAATCCAGATTAAAAAAAAAAAAAAAAAAAAAAAACCCCAAAACCCATCCGATTAGAGAGAGAAAGAATCCGAGGAGAGAGAGCTCACCTCACCTTGCCGAGTTGTTGCCTTGGTCATGTTGCCTGGGTCACGCGCAGCGTGGGTTGCGCACTGCTGGGTCGCGCATGGTGGTGGTGTGGTTTGCCTGGGTCGCGCACGGTGGTGGCTATGGGTTCTTTGGTTTTTGGTTTGATGAGAAGGTGGGGTGAATGGTTTGGTTTTTGGTCTGATGAGAAGGTGGGGTGAATGGTTTGTAGTGTAGGGAGGCTGAATATGTGAGGAGCTTATAAATCGAGTCTCTAAGACTCGATTTCCAGGTGGTCGCCACGTGAAAAAAATGTCACATCAGATATGATCAAACCATGGAAATCGAGTCTTTGAGACTCGATTTATAGGCCCTAAATCGAGTCTCTTAAACTCGAGATGTTAGTAAAAAATAGTTTGAAAACAGTACCTACTAATTATATTGTTTGAAAAACACTGTTAATTCCCAATTTTGGCCGACCAAACTAACACATATCCCATTTTCTTCTTTAACAATTTGTCACCTCTCTTCCAACTTGCAATGACTTTACGACCATGAACATGATGATCATACAAGGAACAAACTAGTCTTGAACTTTATTTGCCTCGAGCAAAAAGAAAAAGAAAAAAGAAAAACAAGAAAAAGGAAGTCTTGAAGGTCAATTCTTTTCTCTACTTATTTACTTAATTTCTCTTATTTTGGTAAATAAGAATGTAAGAATTTCCCATCAGGACTAATGGTTTCGTGGATTTCTTTGATCTCAACTTAGATGAAAAAAGAAGTTGGGTTCCTTTGTTTCTTCAAATCTATATATACATATAAAACCGAAGCTTTTGGAGCTCCCACAAATTTCCACATCAGCATAATATTTAAAAAAAAAACATAAAAAAAAAAAACAAAACGTAATAAAAGTTTTCTAAAACCCGATGCTCTGCCTTTCCCTTGCGCGAACCCGACTTTTTTCTGTCCAACGTCTCTTATGCTCTTTCATAAATTCTTAACTCTTCGACAACTTCAGAAGCCAGAAATACTTCCTTAGAATTATCCCAAATCTGCCAATCTGATGCTTCTCTTTTTGTGTCATGGTCTCTTCTCTTCTTCTACTTTGTTTCTTGTGAGCTTTGCAATACAATTTTTTCATTGTGGTCTCTGCGTGTTCCTCTGCTCTCGGTCTTCTTCGTTTTTTCTATCAGATCTTTCTCTGTTGGTTACCGCTTCTCTCTATTGGTTTTTGAGTTTTGCTTTGGGTTATCAAGTTATGAATGAAATAGGGAAGTTAATCAAAGAGCGGACAATGGAGCTGAAAGTGAAAGAGAATGAATTTGAGTCTATTGATGGTTGCATTAAAGAGAGTTCAGAAAAAATTAAGTCAAAAAAGAAGATATTAGATTTGATAGAGAAGAAATTGATAGACCAGTCTAAAGAAATTTTGAAGATATTAGATATTAGATTTGAAGAAATTTTGTGAAGATTTTGAGCTAAAACAGAGGGAGTATAATGCAATCCGAAGATCTATTGAAGAACTCAACGAGGAACTTGAATTTAAAGGAAATCAACTGAATTCTAGACAGAATTTGATTAAAGAGTGTGACAAGGAGTTCAAATCAAAACAGGAAGAGCTTAGATCAATTCAGAAAGCAATTGTGGAATGCTTTAAGGAACAAAAATCAAAGGAGAAGGAACTTTATTTGGTAGAAAAGTCCGTCAAAGAGTGCACTGATTCTCTTGAATCAAAGGAGAAGCAACTGAAATTTGTCCAAGAAACAATGAATGATGGGTTTGTAAATTTTGAAATGTAAGTACATATTGGAAGAGAACATGTGGAGGAGATAATATGAAGATTAAGAAAATAAATAAAACCTAAAAGCAACAAAGAATGAGTGGAGGTGAAAAAACGTTAGTTAAAAAAAAAAAAAAAAAAAAAAGGCTGTCAAATGTTAGGTGCTGCGGTACTTTCATTTTTTTTTTTTTTTTTTTTATGTTAGGTACTGTAGTACTTGAGATGAGATACGTGTAACAAAAAAAATTGTCAGGGATATTACAAATTGGGTTTTACTAAAATATACTTTTAGGGTATATATTAGTAAACCATTTTAGAAAATTTTTTTAGTGAAAAATTAAGTAGCTTAAAGAAGTTGAGAAGAGCTTAAGAAAGGGAGGAAATACATTCTTGAAAAGCATTGAATAAAGCTTGAAGATGTAAGCACAATTGTATATTTATTCTATTTACTAGGTCTTTTGTAATACTTATTAAACCAAATGTAAGAGCACATTATGATTATAGCAATATATTACTTCATAATATTACATGTTTCATCTTATATTAGAGTCAATTTAGCTTTCAATAATTGAAATTTGAGAAATGATTAAACCTGAACATGTTAACATTTGATTTAATTTAAAACAATCCCGTGCATCGCACGGGTTAGCGACTAGTTTTATCAATAACCAAACGAAGGCCACGGATTTGATTGCTAAATTTAAGAATTGTTAGTTGTGTGTTATATTATGTCTTCTTTTGCAAGTACTCTGTGTTGAGTAGAATATATGGTTGACTTTCTTGGCAATGGTTTATGTGAACGTGTGTTGAGTAGAAACTGCATAACCTCACTTTCTAGTGAGCAAGAATGGGACAAGCAGTTTTACTTTTAAGAACATTTTCCTTTTTGTTGGCGAGAGAATTGGAAATAACATGATTCTTTTTTTATTGTGCTATGTTATGGCTTATCATATTAGTTGATAGCTCTTTATGAAGCTAGGTGAATGCACACAACTTTTTCCTTCTAAGAATTTTTTTTTTTTTGTTGATAATTTGATAGTTGGGGGAGAGGGTATTTAAACATAAACGTCTCTCTTGGAAACAAGATAAAGTGGAAGTTGAGATACAAGACTCACTACATTAGTTCTCATCTTGATTACACCCTTCTAAATCTAGAATGGGATTCAACAATGACATCCATGGATCATTAAAAAAAACCTAATTTTTAGGAACTAATTCAAGGGGACTTGGCAATTTCTCATGCTCAGTCTGTCTCTCGTTTCTTCTTGGCCTTTGCTATTTTGTTGTCCTTCTCTCACTTAAAATACTCCTTTTCTCAAAAACATTTTTTGGCTAAGAATCAATTCATACTTTCTTTGATTGTAAACTTATATGGTCATGACTACATATATCATGATGTCCTCTTCTTACTTACAAGATAAGATAATGCAACAAAATCAACAATAAGAACAGTAGTAGTAGCAGTACTAGTCATGACATTTAGGTAGTTAAGGCACATACATGATGATTTTGAGTGTTAGTCCTTCTATTATGACATTTTATAACATACCTGTTAGGTTCTAAAAGTTTAGAACATTTGGCAAACCATGAGTACAAACTTGTCTAGATATAGATTTCTAAGTCTATATGTATGATTAGACAACGCTTAAGATATAGCAAGTCAGAATACAAGAACAAGGAAGATGCAGGTTCAAGAAAGGTTTAGGAATTTAAAATATGTCAGGTTCGACTGATTGAGACACAGATCTGCAGAATTTAATTAAAGCCCAATAGCCCATAATGCCCAGTAATTGATTAGGGTTTCAACTTTCAAGTCTAATTCCTATAGTATTTAAATGAAACCCTAAGGCACATTTTTAAAAGTGAGAGAAGAGTGCTTTTTGTGCCTCCTATTGTAGATCTAGGGTTTATGTACCCAAAACTCTCTCAAATCTTCTACCGGCAATATTCTTCGAAAAAACTCAAGATCTAATGTTGTAGAAGTTACTACCATCACTAGTCATCAAAGATGCTAGAGATTTAAACCTTCGAAGCATTGAAGAGTGCTTGTTGCTTCTTGTTGGAAGTTTTGAATGAATGAAATGAATGAGACTATTTAGCTTGGAGCCTTGGCGGCCATGCATACAATGCATATTATGCATGCTTGGCCCTGCTTTTCTTTTTTACAATATTGCTTAAACTTTTGTTTTGTTTTTTGTTTTTTGTTTTTATTTTTGGGGTGATGTGGGAGACACAAGGATATTTTATTTTAATTTAGTATTATTTATTTTTGCAAGTTAGTTGTATTTTTATAATTTAGGTACTAAACTTTTGTTAATCTGTTATTATTTTAATATTTGGAAGTAAGACTATTTTTGTAATAAGGAAATTTGGGCTTCTTATGCCAACTAAGATTTGGGGTCTAGTTTCTATTTAAGCAAACTATTGTACGCATTTTGGAGAAGATTTTGATGAATGAAAAAAAATAGCCTTCTGGTTTCTTTGGTCTAGTGTTGATATAGCTAACTTGGGTGTTGATTCCTAGTGGTTTTCCTCGCATGGTGTTAACTCTGAGCAAGCCTAGGTGTTAACTCCCAAGTTCCTATCCCTTTATTTTCTTGTCTTTCAATTTTACGATTCAATTGTTCTAGTTGTCCTGCGTCATCCTGTGTCCATGCACATATCGTATGGGCGGAGTGCAATTTGATTTTGATGAATGAAAAAAAAATAGCCTTCTGGTTTCTTTGGTCTGGTGTTGATATAGCTAACTTGGGTGTTGATTCCTAGTGGTTTTTCTCACATGGTGTTAACTTTAAGCAAGCCTAGGTGTTAACTCCTAAGTTCCCATCCCTTTATTTTCTTGTCTTTCAATTTTACTATTCAATTGTTCTAGTGGTCCTGCGTCATCTTGTGTCCATGCACATATCGTATGGGCGGAGTGCAATTTGATTTTTCTTTCCAATTGGGAATTCAATATAGGTGGTTGAGAGTAATGGTTACCTATGGTGGCCTCACATACAGTGATTGTGCAACTACCTCCGCTTTGGGTTAGATTCTAGGCTTGATAATCTTGCCTACACTGTATGTGCAGCTACTTGTTTTTCCTTTTTTGTTTTTTGTTTTTTTGTTTAGGCCTGCTTAGTTGACGGACTTGAGATGTGTTTGTGTAGGAGGGTCAACTCAAAATAGGGCAGCAACAATTAGGCTTGTGTAACCTATACAATTTTGATGTGTACACTTGATTTTAATTAATGATCTACATGTTTATGTTAAAATGAAGTGATACTTCCTTTCAAATGGACACTCATTGACCTTCAAATGAATCCACATGCTTGCATGTCTATAATTCAAGCATAATTCTTGTGACAGCATTATACATTTTGATGTATAGTTGCATTATTGATTGAATGACACAATCACCAAACAATACATGATAGAAATTTTTAAAGATCACTACAAAAAACACATCTTATAGCCGCATTTTTAAAATGCAGCTATAGATCCTAAAAAACGTGGCTATAGGTCCATTTGGTCTACAGCCGCATTTTAAGGCATGACCTATACACCATGACTATAAGTCCGACAGGTCTATAGTTGCATTTTTTTCTAAATCCAGTTATAGATTGTAGACTTATAGTTGCGTTTGTAAAAACACCGCTATAGGAACTATTTTAGCCAAATTTTAAAAACGTAGCTATAGGTTTTTTTTTAAAAATTTGGCTATAGCCGTGTTTAATAAACGTGGCTATAGATCCTCAACCTACTGCTGCATTTTAAAAACGCGGCTATAGATTTCTTTTTTTATTTTTTTATTTTTAATTTGGCTATAGCTGCGCGTTTCATAAACGCGGCTATAGGTTTTTTTTTTTTTTTTTTTTTAATAATTTTTCCTTAAGTATATCACAAACTCATGCATTACCAACTTGTTTATACAACTTGTTTATACATTATGTAGTTGCACGATTTTTCTGGCCCAAATTTCCTAATTGATCAGGCCTTTGCCCAAAGGCAACTCACAATAATTTGAGAGGATCGTAAAGAACTTAAGCCTTGGAGGCCTATTCGGTCGAGTACATGGAAGATTGTGCAAGAAAGAAAAAAACAAGCAGATCTCTCTCGATGATTCTCTTCTTGCTTCTTCAATTCCTAATACAGTTCTTCCCGCCCTCTCTTTGAGGGACTTCACACATTATATAGTTCCTCCCTTATCTCACGCTTACACTTGTTTGATCAATCTAACAATCTACTTGAGCACCTGTCCCATCAGCCGCCCTCATCATCCCCTTGTGAGTTGCAGAGGCCGAAGGTGGTAACGTCAGGGGTCTTTCCTCATTAATGCGGCCAAGAGGGTGGTTGGGGCGCAATTAATGTGGTGGTAGCTTTCCGTGAGATATTTTGGATTTTATTCATTTTATATGTTGGGAGGATGAACTGAATTGGCTGGGGAGAGTTCCTCGTCTGGGTTTCGTGATGTCCGAGGAGGAGTTACTCCTCGGACAGGTTTCCTTGGCGTTATTGGGATTGAGTAATACTTCATATGTGGTTTCTCTTCGGACAGGATGCTCTTCGGTCGGGCCTGAATTTGGAATAGCCCATTATTTTTGGGCCGGGCCCCACAATAGCCCCTCAAAACTCCGGTTTTTATCTCCTTCCGAGGAGAAAAGCGGGGTTTTGATGTTAGTGAGAGGATGGAAATAAGGAAAGCTTGGGGCGCGCGTGCGGACCGTTACTTTTGACGCGCTACAATTTACGAGGCGCGGCCATTAACTTCTGGAGGCGTTATGTTCCCTTCATCCAACGGTGTGGCGTGGATCGAATGACCATCGTTTTTTCTCGTATTTTTAGGCAGGAGTGATCTTTTTTCTCTCCTCCCGGCTATATAAGACGTCAGAGGGGTTCAGTTCCTTCTTTTTATCTGCATTTCATAAACCTCAAAGGACTCTAGAGAACTCCATCGAATCCCAGAGATATACGAACACTTGCGTCCGTTACGCCATCGTAGCCGTTTTTTGTGAAGCGTTTCGTCCAAGAGAGATTTCCAGGCTTTCCATTGAGCGTTTTGTGAAGGTACTGGTACATTTCGTTCATCTCGCCGTTTCAATTCCCTCCTCGGACTCTACTTTTCTTCTCAGTCTTTACTTTCGTTTCCCCAGTTCAGTTCGGATGGGTAGATTTGAGAAATTAGTAAAAACTCCAGCTGCTATGGAGGCTTTTAGGGCTAAATACCACATTCCCCCGGGGGTTGGGCTGCAGTACTGTCCTCTTGAAGGAGTATTGATAGATAGAGGTGGGGGAGAAGTCGTTATCCCCATGATTGCTTTCATAGAGGGAGGGATGACACTTCCCATGTGTAGGATTACAAGGGAATACCTGTTCAACCATAGGTTGGCGCTGTATCAGTGTGCCCCGAATATGTTCAAGATACTAGGCTGTGTAGATGTCTTAGACGAGCGGATGAATCTAGGCCTTACTTGGCACGATGTGGCTTATCTGTACGAATGTCACCGCCTCGGGGATGATGGGTATTATCTTAAATCCCGGAATGAGGACGTTAGGTTGATCTCTTGTCTCCCAATATCCACTAAGACCGTGAAGAATGACTTCCTTATTGCTTCTGGGGAGTGGTTCGACGGTATTCATTGTCCAACTCGGGCAGGAAACCCAGGTGCGGCGTTTTTAGAATCGGTCCTTTTTGGGAAAGGATTTAGTATTGAGGGGTTATTTTTCTTGCTTTCTTTGTAATTGGAAAATTTCGTGAACTAACCCCACTTTTCTTGGTTGTTTGCAGATAAAGTTCACGTCGCTCCTCGGCTAAACTTTGTGAATGTGCCAGCGTTGAACTACCTTCTTAGGTCGGAGATTTACGTTTCCGAGGACGGACAGTTGCGTGCGGCCCATCTGGTTCTGGGCTATCAACCTCTGAGCAGCTCTTTCCAGGCTATCGGTCACGCTATAAGGGCTGGCAGTCCGAGGTTGGCTAGGATTGACGTGTCCAAGGACGGGTTCCTAGCTGAACACGATCTGCCACTAGTTGTGTTGCCCAGTGTTAGAAATCCCTACTTAGCAGAGCAGCTACCTCCGCCAAACGAGCCCCGTGTTGCTGTTCAGGTTGAAGAGGAAGTTGAATCATCTCGTCTTTCCCTTGAGGAAGAGATAGACGAGTTTTATTTTGAGGAGGAAGTTCAGCAAACCCCCTTGGTGGAACTTTCCGATCCTGAAGGAGAGCGGGACCGACATTCTGCAGTTGGCGTTCCTTCCATCGTTATCTGCTCGGACGATACTTCGGACGAAGAGATAGAGCCCATGGCAGGAAAGGGAAAATCTCTAAAGGAGCTGATGGCCTCCTGAGGGAAAGGTCAGTCATCGAAGGGACCACCTCCATCACAAGTCAAAACCCTTCCTCCTGTGGTCCCTCAGGGCACTTCGGAACCTAGCCTTAAGGTTAATTCGGACCTGAAGAAGAAGAGGCCGGTTGACACCCCTGAGGAGGGTGAGGTGGTTGCCCAGCCGACCAAACAGCAAAAAACCACTCGTGCTCCAAGGAGCAGAAGGGGTAACTCTTCGGAGAGACGAGACGAGGAGAACATTGCTGAGGTGCGCGCTACTCCGCGTACATGGAGCCTCAAGTTGGAGCTGGATGGGGTTGCCATCCCCTACAATGCTTCAGTTCGAGAGTACAACCGAGGCCGGGCAGGGTACGTGGCTGACGCCTTAGAGCAACCCCTACTCCTTCCTCGGGACATGGAGGCTTATAGGCGGTTTTCTCAGCCCGAGATCTTCCTATCCCTTAAAAGGGATCTCGCGATGGTAAGTAATCCTTTTACTGTTTCATTAATTTATTTGACCTTGTTAGATTAAAGCAATCTTGTTTCGTTTGTAGATTACTCAGCAGGTATTTGCGGCTGAGGAATTTTGCCGCGGTAACAGTAGTCGGGCTGAGGTCGAGAACCAGGCTCGGGCAGAGATGGAGAAAACCTTGGGGTCCCTCAAGCACGATCACGTTGAACTTATGGAAAAGTTCAAGGAGTCGGAGAACCGGCGCAAAAGTGCAGAGGCTGGTTTGAAAAGCGCCGAGGCCCAGGCGGAGGACCAGCGTAAAGAGCTGTACTCGACCCAAATCAACCTCGCCACCGAGAAGCAGGCAGTGATGGATCTCAAGACTGCCCTGCAGAAAGTCGAGGATGAGCTGCGGCGGGTCAAAGAGGAGGCCCAGCTGATCCGAGAGGCTACAGAGGCTGAGAAGAGTGCCGCTCGCCAGCTCGGGGTCGAAGAGACGGAGGCCAGGCTATCTGAGGAGATCCCCGAGGTATGCCGGGACTATTGCGGCATTTCATGGGCTCGTGCCCTTGATGCTGCAGGAGTTCCTGCCGATTCGGCGCTGAGACTGCCCGAGAGCATTTTCTATCCTGAGGAGATCCGAGAGCATTCTGATGGTGTCCAAGCGATCTCTGAGCAGGATCTGGTGGTGCCTGATGCCGCCCCTGTGTCTGATATGGCGAAGGATCCTGTCACGGACTCTTCCATCGAGGCTCCTCCCCTTCAGCCCGAGCCAAAAGAAGATCCTCCTGCTAAGGCTTAGCTTTTCAGGCTTTTAATCTTTGTACTCTTTCCTTTTTTTTTTCTTTTTGAATGAGAGTCGTCCTATTTTTTAATTCTTTTGTAAGGACCTCTCTTTCTAATGCACTCGGAATATTAATATAAAATGTTTGTTTTGCTTACTACGGATGTATGCCAGTAACGCTCTTTTTTTTTTTAAACATTTGCAACGATGTAGATACAGGTAAATGGTCAAAATGAAATGGGTTTTTGGGCTGTGCACTTGAGGGTTGCGATGGTGTCCGACTGCGCGCACGCCTTAAAATGATTTCCTTTAAGTAATAATCCCCCAATCTATTATAAGTAATAATTTCCCCTAAGTCTGTGGTCCGAGGAGCCATGCAGGACTTAGGTTCTATTTAAAACTATGAAAAGTCGCCGTAAGTATTAATTTCCCCTAAGTCTGTGGTCCGAGGAGCCATGCAGGACTAGGTTCTGTTTAAAACTTATAAAAATTGTCATGAGTAATAATTTCCCCTAAGTCTGTGGTCCGAGGAGCCATGCAGGACTTAGGTTCTGTTTAAAACTATGAAAAGTCGCCGTAAGTATTAATTTCCCCTAAGTCTGTGGTGACTGTTCTGTTTAAAACCGAGTCTTGGTCCGGAGCCATGCAGGACAGGACTATAGGTTCCCCTAGTCTGTTGGAGCCATGCAGGACTTGGTTCTTATAAAAATTGTCATGAGTAATAATTTCCCCCTAAGTCTGTGGTCCGAGGAGCCATGCAGGACTTAGGTTCTGTTTAAAACTATGAATAGTCGCCGTAAGTATTAATTTCCCCTAAGTCTGTGGTCCGTGGAGCCATGCAGGACTAGGTTCTGTTTAAAACTTATAAAAATTGTCATGAGTAATAATTTCCCTAAGTCTGTGGTCGAGGAGCCATGCAGGACTTAGTTCTGTTTAAAACTATGAATAGTCGCCGTAAGTATTAATTTCCCCTAAGTCTGTGGTCCGAGGAGCCATGCAGGACTAGGTTCTGTTTAAAACTTATAAAAATTGTCATGAGTAATAATTTCCCCTAAGTCTGTGGTCCGAGGAGCCATGCAGGACTTAGGTTCTGTTTAAAACTATGAATAGTCGCCGTAAGTATTAATTTCCCCTAAGTCTGTGGTCCGAGGAGCCATGCAGGACTAGGTTCTGTTTAAAACTTATAAAAATTGTCATGAGTAATAATTTCCCCTAAGTCTGTGGTCCGAGGAGCCATGCAGGACTTAGGTTCTGTTTAAAACTATGAATAGTCGCCGTAAGTATTAATTTCCCCTAAGTCTGTGGTCCGTGGAGCCATGCAGGACTAGGTTCTGTTTAAAACTTATAAAAATTGTCATGAGTAATAATTTCCCCTAAGTCTGTGGTCCGAGGAGCCATGCAGGACTTAGGTTCTGTTTAAAACTATGAATAGTCGCCGTAAGTAATAATTTCCCCTAAGTCTGTGGTCCGAGGAGCCATGCAGGACTTAGGTTCTGTTTAAAACTATGAATAGTCGCCGTAAGTATTAATTTCCCCTAAGTCTGTGGTCCGTGGAGCCATGCAGGACTAAGTTCTGTTTAAAACTTATAAAAATTGTCATGAGTAATAATTTCCCCTAAGTCTGTGGTCCGAGGAGCCATGCAGGACTTAGGTTCTGTTTAAAACTATGAATAGTCGCCGTAAGTATTAATTTCCCCTAAGTCTGTGGTTCGTGGAGCCATGCAGGACTAGGTTCTGTTTAAAACTTATAAAAATTGTCATGAGTAATAATTTCCCCTAAGTCTGTGGTCCGAGGAGCCATGCAGAACTTAGGTTCTGTTTAAAACTATGAAAAGTCGCCGTAAGTATTAATTTCCCCTAAGTCTGTGGTCCGAGGAGCCATGCAGGACTAGGTTCTGTTTAAAACTTATAAAAATTGTCATGAGTAATAATTTCCCCTAAGTCTGTGGTCTGAGGAGCCATGCAGGACTTAGGTTCTATTTAAAACTATGAAAAGTCGCCGTAAGTATTAATTTCCCCTAAGTCTGTGGTCCGAGGAGCCATGCAGGACTAGGTTCTGTTTAAAACTTATAAAAATTGTCATGAGTAACAATTTCCCCTAAGTCTGTGGTCCGAGGAGCCATGCAGGACTTAGGTTCTATTTAAAACTATGAAAAGTCGCCGTAAGTATTAATTTCCCCTAAGTCTGTGGTCCGAGGAGCCATGCAGGACTAGGTTCTGTTTAAAACTTATAAAAATTGTCATGAGTAATAATTTCCCCTAAGTCTGTGGTCCGAGGAGCCATGCAGGACTTAGGTTCTGTTTAAAACTATGAAAAGTCGCCGTAAGTATTAATTTCCCCTAAGTCTGTGGTCCGAGGAGCCATGCAGGACTAGGTTCTGTTTAAAACTTATAAAAATTGTCATGAGTAATAATTTCCCCTAAGTCTGTGGTCCGAGGAGCCATGCAGAACTTAGGTTCTGTTTAAAACTATGAAAAGTCGCCGTAAGTATTAATTTCCCCTAAGTCTGTGGTCCGAGGAGCCATGCAGGACTAGGTTCTGTTTAAAACTTATAAAAATTGTCATGAGTAATAATTTCCCCTAAGTCTGTGGTCCGAGGAGCCATGCAGGACTTAGGTTCTGTTTAAAACTATGAAAAGTCGCCGTAAGTATTAATTTCCCCTAAGTCTGTGGTCCGAGGATCCATGCAAGACTTAGGTTCTATTCAAAACTTATAAAAATTGTCATGAGTAATAATTTCCCCTAAGTCTGTGGTCCGAGGAGTCATGCAGGACTTATGTTCTGCTTAAAACTATGAATAGTTGTCAGTAGACCAGCAAGCAGCGGATAGTCATGAAAGAAAACGTATGCTAAGCCATTCTCATTAATAACAATATCTTCTGAGGTTATTTACATTCCATGGTTGAGGTACAACTTTTTCATCCAAATCTTCTAGGTAGTAGGCGCCTATTCCGGCCACGGATGTGATACGGTATGGTCCCTCCCAATTGGGCCCCAACTTACCCCAAGAGGGGTTTTTTGCGCTGCCAAGAATCTTCCTCATCACGAGATCACCTGGACCCAGAGGCCGTAGTTTGACGTTAGCATCATACCCTTGTCTCAGCTTCTGGTGATAATAGGCCATATGAATCATCGCTTTTTCCCTTCTTTCTTCGGCTAGGTCCAGACTCCGTTCCAATAACTCATCGTTATCGCTTGGGGTAAACGATCTAGACCTTAGTGTGGGAAAGTTGTTCTCGATTGGGAGCACGGCCTCAGCCCCATAAGTCATCGAGAAGGGGATTTCACCGGTCGATCATCGCGGCGTCGTCCGATAAGTCCATAAGACGTGGGGGAGTTCTTCTATCCATCTCCCTTTTGCCTCGTCCAGTCTCTTCTTCAGTCCGTTCACTATGACCTTGTTCACGGCTTCGACCTGCCCATTTCCTTGAGGGTAGGCGGGGGTGGAATATCGGTTAATGATTCCAAACTCGCGGCAATACTCCCTAAAGTTCTTACTGTCGAACTGCAGACCATTGTCGGAAATGAGTGTGCGCGGAGTCCCGAAGTGGGTGATGATGTTCTTCCTGATGAATTTTTGGGCGTCCACGTCCCTAATGTTGGCCAAGGGTTCAGCTTCCACCCATTTAGTGAAGTAATCAGTTCCGACTATTACGTATCGCTTGTTCCCCGCAGCTTTGGGGAAGGGTCCAACTATATCAAGGCCCCATTGTGCGAACGGCCATGGGCTAGAGAGGGGGTTGAGAACCCTCCGGGTTGGTGAATATTCGGGGCGAATCTTTGGCACTGATCGCACTTCTTAGCGTATTCTTGGGCCTCTCTTTGCATGTTCGGCCACCAATACCCTTGGGTAAGTGCCCTGTGCGCCAACGACCTTCCTCTGGTATGACTTCCACAAATCCCCTCGTGTAACTCTTCAATTAGAGATTCGGATTCTTCTGGATGCACGCAGAGTAGGTACGGTCCAGAGTAAGAGCGCCGATATAGTTTGTGGTCCTCTGATAGCCAGAACCGAGGAGCATTCCTACGTATCTTCTCGGCTTCCAATTTTTCCTTCGGCAGGATGTTGTTTTGAAGGAAGTTCTTTATGGGGTCCATCCAGCTGTGACTCTTTCTGATCTGATGGACTCTGGCCGGGCTTCTGCTGATGGGTCTTGCCTGGGCTAGATCTTCAACCAGGATCATCCGCGGCAGATTATGTGCCGAGGACGTGGCGAGGGTGGCCAGCGAGTCTGCATGGGTGTTTACACTCCTGGAAATGTGCGTCAGATTGAAGGATTCAAAATTCTTCTGCAGCCGCTTGACTTGTCCCAGATACTCTTGCATCCTAGTATCTCGAGCTTCCAGCTCACCCATCACTTGTCCGACTACCAGTCTGGAGTCTGAGAATGCTTCTATTATTCTTCCGCGCAATCTTTGAACCATCGTCATCCCTTGGAGTAAGGCTTCGTATTCGGCTTCATTGTTTGTAGCCGAGAATCCGAGCCTCAGTGATTTTTCAATGGCAGCACCGTCCGGGGATATTAAAACTATCCCAACTCCTGACCCTCTCTGGTTAGCTGCGCCATCCACGTAGACCTTCCAATGCATGGTCTTCCCTGTTGAAATCGCACCAACCGATTTTCCATCCATGTCTTTCTCCTCAGTTATTGTTTCTACAGAGGGCTCAGCAAACTCCGCCACCAAGTCTGCGACGACCTGTCCTTTGATGGAGGATCTGGGCATATATTTAATATCAAAGGCCCCCAAAAGCGCACTCCGCATGGCGATCCTTTCGGTGTAGTCAGCGCTTCGAAGCACTGCTCGAAGGGGAAGCTGAGTTAGAACGATGACCGTATGCGCCTGAAAGTAGTGAGGAAGCTTCCGGGTTGCATGCACTATCGTCAGAATTGCCTTTTCTAAAGGTAGGTACCGCACCTTGGCCTCATGTAATGATTTGCTCACATAGTAAACCGGTCGCTGCACCCCATTATCATCCCGTATCAGTACCAAGCTTACAGCATGGGGAGCTACAGCGACATATGCAAATAGCACCTCATCTGCCTTAGGGCTGGATATGATGGGTGGTCGGGACAGGTAGTCCTTAAGCTGCTGGAAAGTCTGAGCGCAATCCTCCGACCATTCGAACCCTTTCCATTTGTTTATCAGGAGGTAAAAAGGCCGACATCGATCCGCCGATCGCGATATGAACCGGTTTAATGCCGCAATCATGCCAGTGAGCTTCTGCACTTCCTTCGGATTCCGAGGAGCCTGTAGGCTGTTAATGGCTTTGATTTGGTCGGGACTTACTTCTATTCCCCTGTGGGTGACCATGTACCCTAGGAGTTTCCCAGACCCGACCCCGAATGAACATTTGGAAGCGTTCAGCCGCAGCTGGTGCTCCCTTAAGATAGCGAAGATTATTCCGAGGTCTTTCACGTGCTCGGACACCCTTTTACTCTTCACAACCATATCGTCTATATAAACCTCAATGATCTTGCCCAGTTGTGGCTCGAACATCCGAGTCATCATCCTTTGGTAAGTTGAGCCTGCGTTCTTCAGCCCAAACGGCATCACCTTATAATGATAGTTTCCGATGGGCTTCATGAAAGCTGTTTTCTCTTGGTCATCTAGCGCAAGGGGTATCTGATGATAGCCTTGGAAGGCGTCCAGGAAGGTCATTCGAGGGTGTCCTACGGTTGCGTCCACCAGTCGGTCGATTCGGGGTAGGGGGAATGGGTCCTTCGGGCACGCCTTGTTCAGGTCCGTGAAGTCCACGCAGACCCTCCACTTCCCTGTCTTCTTTCTTACCACCACCGTGTTCGCCAACCATTAGGGATAAAAGACCTCTTTAATAGCCCCTGCCCTTTTTAATTTCGCCACTTCATCTCTTACGGCACTGGCATGTTCCTTCGAAGGGCGTCGGGGTGGCTGTTTCTTCGGAGCGGAAGAGGGGTTAACGTTCAAGTGGTGACAAATAAGGCTAGGATCAACTCCCGGGGCGTCGTAGGCGTCCCATGCGAACACGTCGGCATTTTCTCTGAGAAATCTGACCAGCTCCTCCTTTTCCTGAGAAGGTAATTCAGAGCCGACCTGAAAGAACTTTTCCGGGTCGTCGTTGACAGCGATCTTATCTAAACTTTCACACCCTATCTCCTCGGCCAGCCCATCGTCTTGCCTTGCCGAGGGGGTTGGTTGCTATAAGTTCTCTGGGGCCGAGGACTCGATTGGGGGCCGATGTAAAATGGCGGCCACCATACACTTCCTGGCCACGGCCTGATCTCCTCGGATCTCTTCTACTTGTCCTCTGGATGGGTATTTCACTTTTTGATGAAGTGTGGAGGTTACGGCCTCCAGGGCGTGGATCCATGGCCTGGCGACTATCGTGGTGTAGGGTGAGTAAGCGTCGACGACGATAAAATTCACCTCCACCACCTCCGACCCCGTCTGTATGGGTAGTCGGATCTGCCCTTTTGGCGTAACAATTTTTCCTTCGAAGCAGAGAAGGGGGGAGTCATAAGCTGCCAAATCTTCTAGCTTTAAGTTCAGCCCCTTGTATAGATCAGGGTACATTATCTCTACTGCGCTTCCCGAATCCACCAACACCCTTTTCACGTCGAAGCCCCCAATCCTCAGCGTGACCACCAAGGCATCATCGTGAGGTTGAATCGTTCCTCTCTTATCCTCATCCGAGAATCCCAGTATCAAAGAGCTTCCCTTTTTTAACCTTTTGGGTTCCCTTTGCCTGCCTTCGGAGGGGAGCCGATCAACAGCCAATACTCTGGGGATGGGTGGCCCCGTTCTTCCTGGTGCAGCGAGGATGACATGTATCGTCCCGGTGGGGGGTCTTAAGGACACGTCCTTTCGAGGCTCTTGTGTTGCTTGGCCGGGATGGCCACTCGATGGGTGCAGCAGGTGACGTAACTTTCCTTCTCGGACCAACTGATCTAGGTGATTCCATAGATTCCTGCAGTCCTTAGTAGTATGCCCATGGTCCTGATGATAGTGGCAGTACAGGTTCTGGTTACGTTTGGAAGGGTCTCCAGCCATCTTTCCCGGCCACCTGAAATAGGGCTTATCCCTTACTTTCTCCAGTACCTGTTGTACTGGCTCTTTGAATACGGCATTCATTGTTTGCAGGTTGCTCTGCCCAGCCTGTCGCGAAAAATCTCTCCTCGGTTGACTAGGGTTGTGCCGTTCCGACCTGAAATCATTTGCTTTGGGGGGGATAACCTTCTCCTTTCCCCTCCCTTGCAGCTGATCTTCCTCCACCCTTTTGTATTTGTCGATCCTATCCCTCAACTGATCAACGTTGGCAACCGGTCTACCAGTGAGGGACTTCCTTAAGCCATGGTCGGTGGGGAGCCCGCTTTTGAATGTGCTGATAGCGACAGCATCATGGTTGTCATCCAGGTCGTTATACACTTCCCAGTATCTATCCGAGTATGCTTTTAGAGTCTCTCCCTCGTGCATGGATAGGGACAATAGCGAACCGAGGGGCCTGGGGACTCTGGTGTTGGTGATAAAGCGGGAGCAGAAATCCCGAGTGAGCTGCTTGTATGAGCTTACGGAATTTGTCTTCAGGCCGTTGAACCACCTCATCGCCATTGATCCCAAGCTGGACGGGAAGATTTTACACATAAGGGCTTCATTTTGCGAGTAGATCGCCATCTTTTGGTTAAATTGACTCATATGCTCTACCGGGTCTGTTCGACCGTTATAGATGGCAAATGCCGGTTGGTTGAACCGTCGAGGCAGCTTACCCCCTTCAATTCTATACGTGAAGGGGGACCTTGAAACTTGGTCCAACGCCTTCTTCATGGCATCGTTTCCCGAACCCTTGCTGGATGTGCTCTCATATTTCCGCACAGGGTGTGGTTCCTTTTCGTAGGAAAATGTTTCACTTGGGGGGGTCCTTGATCTTCGTCGGTAACTCGCATCCTCAGCATTAGAGGACTCGTCTGAGTCTGAAGGAGATCGTTTTCGCTGTACCCGTCGTAGCTTCCTCTTCAGATCGTCTATCTCTCGCTGCATGGCCTGGTGACTATTTCGCCTCTGGGACACGTGACTACCTATCTGAGTGTGACTCTGGCTTGTCCGGATAGTATGCACACTTCCCTCACGATTTCCCCTATGGCCTGGGTTGACGGGGTTATTTTGCCTCTGGGACTCGGCGGGTTGTGTCTGTTGGGAGTTAGCCTAGTGAGGATTCTCCTGGTGCGGACCTAGTTCTGTCATGCTCGACCGTTGTGCTAGCTGATGCCCTAGTTCTTCCCACAGACGGCGCCAATTGTAGTTACACGATTTTCCTAGCCCAAATTCTATTGATCAGGCCTTGACCCAAAGCGCAACCCACAATAAATATTTGTAGAGGATGGGTCAAATAACTTAGCCTCAGTGAGCCTATTCGGTCTGATACATGGACAGTATTGTTGCAGAAAAGAAAAACACAAGAATGAATCTCTCCCGTATGATTCTCTTTCTTCAGTTCCTAATACAGTTTCTTCGTCCCTCTCTTTGAGGGACTCCACTACATTATATAGTTCTCCTCCTCTCATCTCAACCTTACACTTGTTGATCATCTAAGCATCTACTTGAGCACTTGTCCCATCAGCCGCTCTCATCACTCCCTTTGTGAGTTGCAG
This sequence comes from Quercus lobata, assembly GCF_001633185.2. Lineage (NCBI taxonomy): Eukaryota > Viridiplantae > Streptophyta > Magnoliopsida > Fagales > Fagaceae > Quercus > Quercus lobata. The sequence continues at coordinate 39,534,165 of NC_044906.1, read as the reverse complement.
AGGCCAAGGTGGTACTGTTCAGGGGTCTTTTCCTCATTAATGACGCCAAGAGGGTGGTTGGGGCGCAATTAATGTGGTGGTAGCTTTCCGTGAGATATTTTGGATTTTATTCATTTTATATGTTGGGAGGATGAACTGAATTGGCTGGGGAGAGTTCCTCGTCTGGGCTTCGTGATGTCCGAGGAGGAGTTACTCCTCGGACAGGTTTCCTTGGCGTTATTGGGATTGAGTAATGCTTCATATGTGGTTTCTCTTCGGACAGGACGCTCCTCGGTCGGGCCTGAATTTGGAATAGCCCATTATTTTTGGGCCGGGCCCCACACATTACAAACCAACCTATCAAAATAATACATTATACATTCAAAAAATATATACTAATATGAATTATACAGTCAAACAATTAGTTGCTTGTCATATGACTTCGGTGGCACTGAAACTTAATGTTTGAGAGAAAAAATAAATATAGGGATGTTTATTCGTATAATATCGCCATGTCATCACTTGGAATGTAAAGAGTGTATTCTTGGAAGTTAATAGCGTTGCTAACTTTATATTTTGTTATTTTCTTCTTATTCATGCACATCAATTCTATATGATGGATGAGAAAAGTAATTGCATTCCAATTTCATGATACAATTTTAAATTAAAATTTTAAGGATGGAGCTAGGATTTTTTTTGGCGTAAATGCACTTTTAGTCCCTACATTTTGGCTTTTTTTCATTTTAGTCCCTACATTTTAATTTTATCACTTTTAGTCCCTAAACCAATTAATGCGTGTTATTTTCGTCCTTTCCGTCAATCAACTGATGGAAATAGCTGAGGTGGCAGCCAAATGAATTAAAATAATATAAAAATGCCACATCACCCATGACACATCAGCATATAAATTTAAAAAATTAATTTATTAATTTTAACAAAATTGAAAAACATAAAAACAAAATTTAAAACATAAAAATACATCAGATTTGAATAAAAATAAATAAGAAGATGAACCCAGATCACAGGAACACAAGATCACGAACCAAGATCATAAGAACACAGGAACACGAACCCAGATCATAAGAACACAAACCCAGATAACAAGAACAGTACTCAAAGAATTTCTATTCCAAAATTTGTATACATTCTTCCACCAAAAATCAATTGTAAATTAAATAAAAAATGGGTGCTATGTTCTTCCACATAAATCAAAACCTAAACCATCAAACCCAATGAACACCACTTCAATTTGCCACACTAACCCATATCCACCAACACCAAACCCGAATGACCTCCAGCACCACCACTACCAGATCCATCACCACCAAATCCTACAATCAAATTTCAACCACAACTCAAACATATTTTGAACCATTGAACAACCCAAACCCCCTACACCATCATGGATCAAAGAAAGAGGCACCGATTGGGTGAGTCTAAGAAAAGAAGAGATAGAGGGAGAGATCAAGGAGACTACCTTGATGGCGGCTGGTGGCGGTGAATGGTGAGGAAGGAAACCATAGCCACCACCATCGATCTGAGTTTCACAACACACACAAGGGGGAGATGCCGTGTTGGTCATCGTTTTCTCCGATCCATGTTGCCCACCAAGCACCGAAGCCTCCATGATCAAAACCCAGAAGAGGGATAAGTAGATTTGATCGCCATTGGTTTCGGCGCCGAGTGAGCTCGACAAGATTCGATATCCAACAATTAGATCCTTCGCCCGCTTCGATGTCATCTGGATCCTCCTCCTCTCTATTCCAGCGAAAAATTGAGTTCCACCCAGGGAGGAAGCCATTCAAGGGCTTTAGTAATGGTGGCGTCGCCACCGATTTCCGGCTCAAGACCTTGAACCCGGGTGGTGGTGATTTTGATCAAAGGCGACTCGGGTTGGGTCAATTGGGTTCTCAGGGGAAGAGAGGAGATGGGTCAGAGTTTTCGAAAAATGGGTTGGATCTTGAGCTCAGCTTGGGGATCACCGTGCGGAAAATTGTAAGGGGTTTTTGTTTTTTATTTCTGGGTTTTGATTGGCATGTGGTTTTTTCATCTGGGTTTAAATTAATTTTTTAAATTTATATGCTGATGTGTCTGGGTGATGTGGCAATTTTATATTATTTTAATTCCTCCGGCTGCCACCTCAGCTATTTTCGTCGGTTGACTGACGGAAAAGACAAAAATAGCACGCGTTAATTGGTTTAGGGATTAAAAGTGATAAAATTAAAATGTAGGGACTAAAATGGAAAAAAAAAAGTCAAAATGTAGGAACTAAAAGTGCATTTACACCTTTTTTTTTTAGAAGGGACAATCAGTAGTTTATTAATTTACTAATACACACACGTACACATATTAATACTAATGCATACATATACATAAATGAAAACTCATATATGTTATTTATGTTTGCATTACCGACGAAAGTAATCCAAATCCAACATAGTGAAAACTCAAGTGATTCAAATCCAACATAGTGAAAACTCAAGTGATTAATTCTCTGATAAATCTTCAAAAGAAAGATCCATTTCTTGTTGCATTGAATTTAAAATACAAATTTGGATAAAATAAAGAATAAAAATTTGAAAAAGGTGGCTACCTTAGATTAGTTAGATATTTTGTTATTTTCTTGTTTTCCAATCAGATATGGGTGGTTTCTGCAGTTTTTTCAATTTGTAATAGAGGAAGGGTGACATTATTTTTCACTATGGATTTTTGAGTGGGGCAAACATTTTATGAAATCAGTTTTCATGGGTAAGAGTGCGGCACAATGGTTGATGAAGAATATTGAATACATTGTCGTTGGGATTAGCTCCAAGTAGTTTTTTACTTTTAGGGATGGTGATACTGCTTATACTCTCCAACGGAGCTCCAACTCTTTTGGTTAGTTCTTATTCTTGACTGAACCCAAAGTTGGCGGGTCTAAGAGGTCGGTTATTATGCCTGAAGGCAGTGCAAAAAATGGTTGGAGGATTTTTGGGCTTAAATTAAGAAGGATGTTGTATCCTTCTCAATATGTAGTGGGTGGCTCAGCGAAATTTGTTGCTCAGCTACATAGGCATACTCTGAAGATTCACATCTCTAGAAATTTTGTTGAAATTGTGCAAGGCCATCACATACATGTAGAGAATAGAAAGCATCCATAGCAGTTATGCATCATAGACAAGGGGAAGACACAATTAGGGGAGGAGAGGGTGGTGGTGTCGGATCCAAAACATGCAAAGATGGTGCTGAGTGGTTTACCAGTGGCCAAACCATGCTCGTTAGCTGTAGGTGGTGAATCTGTGAAATCTCGTAGCCTTAATGCGGGTATTAATTTAGGAGAGACAATACCAGTAGGAAATAAAAAAAAGATTTCTATTAAGGTTTGATTCAAATTCAAAAGATACTGTTTATGGTATTGGGAGTGTTTTAAGGAATGCATGCTGGAAAGGGACAGGTTTGACTATGGAGGTGGATGAGAAAGGAAAGAGGAAGACTTCATGGGATTATTATAAAGGGGGACCTAAGTGTTTTCAATGGGTTTCATAGGAAAAAAACTTTAAGCCCAATGTGGGCCTAAACCTGAAGTCCATGGTGACCCAGCCAGGTTTGGGCTCTTGTCAATCAACCAAAAATTGCTTTTCGGGTTCAAGCATTTATGAAGTGGGTGAGCAATCTTCTAAGGCCAACCTGATACCCCTAGCCCATTCTTCGGCAACAAAGGAAGTTCCTCCAGCCAAACTAGGGTCCTCGATGGCCCATATCGCTATGCTGGATTGATAGGCAGAGCTTCTGATGGAGGTTAGTCGTAACTTTTCCTATGAACTCAGCACTGATGACTTTGAGGTGGCTCAGATGGAGGTTAATTGAAGACTGTCCAATGGGATAAGTTCCGATAGTCTTGCGATGGCTTAGATGGAGGTGAATCAAAGTTCCTTTAGTGGGCTCAGCTCCAATGATCTCGCAGTGGCTCAGATGGAGGTTAAGCATTGTGTATCTGATGGGTTTAGCTCTGATGACTTCACAGTGGCTTTAGGTAAGACCGACATGGTAGTTTAGCAACTTCAATTGGGCTTTTTCTTGGCCAATCTCCTTCAGAGATTATTGTATGCTGGGATTGTGGATTTTGGTATCAAGGATGGGGTTGAAATTGGAAACGAGAATAGTATGAGTTTGATTCAAGGGGTGGATGACAAGTGTGCTAGGTCGATAGATGTTTTTCAGCTTGACTAGTCTAATTTAGTGCTGATAGCATTGAAGTCAGATAGTAGCCTATTTGGTTTGAGTGTTTTGGTGGAGGAAGTAGCTTTCTCAGAACTAGTTACAAGTGAGGAGGAGAGTTTGTCTAATTGTAATCCGCTATTTACAATTGTTCCTCTGGGGCTAACCTTGTCGATGAAGTGCATAATGATACTGAGATATTGGGTCTTGGGAGTACACTGGATATTTCAAATTAGGTGAAGCACATAATTCCAGATTTTAGTAAATTGGTTGGGCTTTCTGCGAATTGCTATGAGAGGTTTTGTATTGCTTATCTTTAAAGGCTAGAAAGGCGCAATGGAGGTTGATAACCTGTTGTAGAAGAAAGCAACTGTTAACCGAAAAGTGGCCTTTTCTACAAGTAAAAGGAAAAGAGAATTGAGGAATTTAATTTCCTCAGTCAATTATGATGGGAGGTAAAGTATTGGTCGTGTATTAGATTTGGCAATGGGCAATAATAGTCTTTATGAAGCTGAAAATGATTTCTAGGAATGTTTGAATGACTTCCAGAAATGTCTGGTAGTGAGAAACTTGTTACGTGGGTGGAAGTATGATGTTATATGCCTTCAAGAAACAAAGCTCGCTGGCATGGATAGACAGCTAGTGGAGTCTTGATTATGTGGGATAGGAGGGTTTTAGAAAAGTTGGAGGTTTTGGTGGATTCGTTCTCAGTGTCGGTTCAGTGGAAAGGTGTGGAGGATGATTTTATTTGGGCATGCTTAGCGGTTTATTGCCCAAATGATAACAACGTGAAGGGTTATATGTGAGATGAGTTGGTTGGTATTCAATAGTGTTGGAATGTTCCTTGGTGTTGTATTGAGGATTTTAATGTTGTTCATTTTCCAAGTGAACAGAGGGGTGGTTCTTGTCTTACTCCGGGCTATGGAATTTTTTTTTGAGTTTATTGAGGATATAAACTTAATAGATTTGCCGTTGGAGGGAGGGAGGGAGTTATACTTGGTCTAGTGGTACTGACCAGCCATCCATGTCCAGAGCAACACTTTCTGAACGTGATCCAGTGGATGCTATTGCGACATGTTTCAGATCATTTCCTTATTCTTTTGGGGGCAGGGGATATGGCGAGGGGGAAAAGTCCCTTTCGGTTTGAAAACATGTGGTTGAAAATGGATGGGTTTGTTGATAGAGTTGATTCATGGTGGATTCGCCATTCTTTCTCGGTTACACCTAGTTATGTGTTTGCTAAAAATTTGAAGGTTTTGAAAGAAGACATTATTCAGTGGAATTGCAAAGAATTTGGCAATGTTAGTTGTCAGAAGAAAGAATTATTGGGGGCTTTAGAGTTCTTAGATGCTAAGGAAGGGATTCTTGGACTCATTGAGACATAGATGAATGAGAGAAATGGAGTGAGTCGCAAGTAGAGAATTTTCTTTCTCTAGAGGAGATCTCATGGAGACAAATCAAGGATGTTGGGTATCAAGGAGGGTGATAATAATACTAAGTTCTTCCAGAAGATGACTAATTCTCATAAAAGGTATAATCATCTAAGTTTTTTGAAGTTGATAGGGTGATTTATGAGGAGGGAGCAGATTTGGCTGTTTAGGTTGTTCAATTTTACAAAACTCTGTATCAGGAGTTAGAAGAGTGGAAGCCTTTTGTGGAAGGTTTGGAGTTTGATCAAATTGGGGAGATGGAGAGGGGCTGGCTAGAAAGGAGGTTTGAGAAGGACAAGATACTATCAGTTGTTAGAGAAATGGAAGGGGATAAAGATCCAGGTCCAGATGGCTTCTCTATGGCCTTTTACCATCATTGCTGGAGAGTTGTGGAAAGAGATGTCTTAGCAGTTTTTGAAGAGTTTTTCTAGCATTGTAAGTTTGAGAAATCTCTTAATGCTACCTTTATAGCTTTAATTCCTAAGAAGAATGATGCCTCTAACATTCGAGATTTCAAACCTATTAGCTTGGTGGGGAGTATTTATAAGATCTTGGCCAAGGTTTTGGCAAATCAATTGAAAATGGTGTTAGATAAGTTGATATCTGAATCTCAAAATAGTTTTGTGGGAGTTAGACAAATCCTTGATTCAATTCTCATTGTTAATGAGTGTGTTGACAGTCGGGTGAAGAGTAAGATTCTGAGGGTGATTTGTAAGTTAGATATTGAGAAAGCTTATGACCATGTGAATTGGGAGGCACTTCCGAAATTGTTGAAGAAAATGGGTTTTGGGGAGAAATGGTGTACGTGGATTTGTACTTGTATTTCTATAGTTCAGTTTTCTATGTTGGTCAATGGGTCTCCAGTTGACTTATTTGGTAGTTCTAAAGGTTTAAGACAAGGGGATCCGCTTTCTTTCATATTATTTTTAGTTATGATAGAGGTGTTTAGTAGGATGGTAAAGAGAATGGAGGGCACAGGATTACACAGCAGCTTTAGGGTAGATGGTAAAAGGGGCGGAGGGGAATGTTGCACCTATTGTTTGCAGATGATACTATTCTCTTTTATGATGCAGATGTGGAGAAAATCCTACATGTTCGGTTGTTCCTACTTTTTTTTCAGGCTGTGACTGGCTTGAAGGTCAATGTATCGAAGAGTGAAATGGTTCCTATAGGGGAGGTGAATAATGTGCATGCTTTGGTGGAGATCTTGGGCTGTAGGGTTGGGTCCTTGCCAAGGACTTATCTTGGTATGCAGTTGGGAGTGTCTCATAAGTTCCTCTCTATTTGGAACCCTATTTTGGAAAAATTGAACGAAAGTTAGCCGGATGGAAGAAGTTGTATTTGTTGAAAGGTGGTAGACTGACATTGCTTAAAAGTACGTTATCTAGCCTCCCTATTTATTTATTTATTTTTATCTCTTTTCACCATTCCTACACATGTGGCTAACAAAATTGAGAAGTTGTAAAGGGATTTTTTGTGAGGTGATTCTAAGACACATTTGTTGGGATGGGATAAGTTGTGTATGCCTACTGCCAATGGTGGTTTAGGATTTAGGAAATGAACCACTTTCAATAAAGCCCTACTAGGAAAGTGGCTTTGGTGATTCGGGGTCGATGAGACTTGATTTTGGAGGAGGGTGGTAACTTTGAAATTTGGGGAAGAATGGGGGGGGTGGACCTCCAAGCTTGGAAGGAGTGTGGTTTGTGGAGAAGTATCCAGATGAGTTGGGAAGTTTTTAGCAAAAAAAACATCCAGTTTAAGGTTGGGGTGGGGAATATAGTGAAATTTTGGACAAATCAGTGGTGTGGGGATCTTCCTATCCATTTGGCATTTTCAGTCTTGTACAATTTTGCTGCTAAAAGAGTGGCTTTTGTAGACTCTTCTTTGATATGCCAAGCAGCGGGGGATAGGAGAACTTGGGGCGTTCATTTCATTCAGGGTCCTAATGATTGGGAGGTGGATGTGGTGGATGATTTCTTTTGATTCTTGACATCCAATTTACCCTTAGTGATGGATAGTGATTGTATGAGACGGAAGTTAACAAAGAATGGAGATTTTAATATCCGTTCGTTTTATCATAAGTTACATGGTTCTTCCTTTGTTGTTTTTCCATGGAAAGATATTTAGAAGGTTAAGGCACCCCGGCATGTCTCTTTCTTTGTTTGGACATTCGCATGGGACAGGATTCTCACAGGAGATAACTTGTGGGTTAGGGGCTTTGATTTCATTGACTGGTGCATTATGTATCGTTTTTGTGGGGAGACAATGGATCATTTGTTGTTACATTGTGGAAAAGGCTAATCGACTGTGGAGCTTTGTCTTTAGAACTTTTAGGATTTCGTGGGATCCCTCACGTTTGGTGATAGATTTTCTTTTTAGTTGGTGGAATTGGTTGGGGAAGTATTCTTCTCACATTTGGAATTTAGTTTTGTTGTGTTTGATGTGCTGTGTTTGGAGGGAACACAATCAGGGGACTTTTGAGGACTTGAATAGATCAGATGACCAGCTGCTTGCTCTCATTTCTGACTTCCTTTTTGATTGGTTTAGGGTTTGGGAACTCACATCTAGTGATTCTCTCCCTTTGTTCCTTAGCTCTCTCTTTCTTTGTAATTAGTGCTTTGTTTTTGTTTTTGCTTTTTTTTTTTTTTTTTTGGGTACTTTTTGATATGGTTTGTGCTACTTTGCATTTAGCAGTTTTTTGAATATGCATCTTTCTTACTTAAAAAAAAAAAAAAAAAAAAAAAAATAGAGATTGTATCTTTATTCAAATAATATCTTCATGTTATCAAATAATTGGCAATATACTACAGAATATGGTTAGAAGAAGTAAGTCGAGTCTACATACAAAACAGACATAGAAAGGGTCACAAATTTGTGATTTCACAGTAGTCTATTGTGGACATGTTCGACTTCCGGAAACCGCTTAAACATAGAATGAATCGTAATTCAAATAATATTCCACCCTCATGAATGAACTGAAAACATCATAAATGGTATGGATGCATGCAGGATTATTTTTTACATGTGAAACCAGCAATACTAAGGGCCTAGTTTCTTTCTTTCCAAATCTTCCAGGCTAACAAGGGCCAATTTAGATTTATCCAAAAAAAAAAAAAACACGAGAATGGAATTGGGAAAATCAAGAAGAAAAAAAGAAGGAAAAAAGAATGTGACATAATATTAATATTTCTGCATGATAGGGAGAGAACAAAAGTTTTTTTTTTTTTTTTTTTTTTTTTTTTTTTGTACATTGAAAACCAGCCAACTCCAAAATTTTGGGGCTAAGGTTTTGTTGTTATTATTAACATTGAAAACCAACAATATCAAGGGCCATTTTTAAGATTTCACAATATTTTTTGGATGATTATTTTGATCATTGTATTAGTCATAAGTTCTTGTTTGAAGTTATAAATATTTCTCTCTAGCTAGAGCTTCTGGCTGGTAACCTGAATTGGCATTTTTTTTCCAGGATCTGTGCAATGAATAGATTTGGGAATTTTAAATCAAACTTCATTGATATGTACAGATTAATATTCTTAGTATGGGGTTTATGTACTAGCCTATAAAAGAAGTTGAATGTCTACAATAGGGGATGGCAATGAAGAAGGTTTGTTTGAAGCTCTGCTTTGGTCTGTCCTTAGTGGGGCGAGGTCGGATGCCTTTAACTGGTTAGGGGTGGGTTTGGATTTAAATAACGAAGCCTGTTGGTTCAAAGAAACTCTTGGTTTTGACTCAACCCGTCCCACCCCAAATTGTTTATGTTGTGTATGAATATTAGCTTTCCAGTTAAGCTTCTGCACTGCGTACATTAGTTGTTTGTAAATGCCATAATATACCTTGGAATTGATTCTTTCATCGCGTACTTAATTTAATTTTGTGCCAATTTCTATTTGTTTCTGTCCTTTTTTTTTGTGGGGGTGGGGGACTCATGCAACAATTGGATGCCTGAACAAAAACCTGATTCTACCCAATGACTCTCTTCTCCATCTTTGGGTGTTTAGAGAAATCAAATATTTAATGGTCTACTGATACAGGAGGCACAAAGAGATCTTAATTTTAATTTATTTTTATTTTCTATTTTGCAAGCCAAATGTATATTTATTTGTGAACTAGATTTTAACTAGATAATGTCCCGTGCGATGTGTTGACTACTTTGTAATTTCATTTGAAATTATGTTTATGTATATTAAGACCTACATCACTACATGTGATACTTTTTTTTTTTTTTTTGGTATAATATTTATGTTTGCCCACAATATTGTTGAATACTTTATACTTGATTTTTTAAAATTCATATTTTATTTTAAAAAAATTCTATAACACTATAAGACTATAACATATTATAATATTTACAATAAAAGTAGATTTTATTTTTAAACCGATTAAATGATTTTGAAATCTATAAATAAAAATTTAAAGCTTAAAATATTTTTATATTTTAAAATTACATAAATTTAAGTAACCTCTCAAATACTTCCTCAACCACTCTATTCTCACAACCAAATATAGAGACCTCAATCGTAAACACCCAATTCATTATCTCAATGAAATTAAGGAAATTATTTGTAAGTATCCACATAAAGAGAATGTGATTAAAAAAAAAAGAGAAATTGACTAAAAACACATCAATTTATTAATATTTAGTTTTTTTTTTTGTTGTTGGGCTTCTGTATCCTTTAAAAAAAATGGAAAATACTTTGAAATCATCATTGAATTTTATTTTTATCACTATGGCTCATATAGCACAAAATAGTAGTAAAAAACCTACAAGGAAACTTACAAATTATGAATTCTAACACAAAATAATAAAAAAATAGCTAACTTCATAAATAATCAATTAGAATGTTTCTTTTTCTTTTTCTTTAGTTCTAAAACAAAATACATTTATGACTTTCCCAAACCAAAGTTCCAAAGACTCAAAGCGAATCACAATCTTTATAAAATCCACAATGTCCAACTTCAATATTAAAATCGTAAGTTACCATCACTGAATAAAAAAATGTAAGCCCGCTTCCTTGGTCATAGCCTACTCATACAGATTAGAATTAAATGGTACCACAATGTTGGAGTTATGTAGATGTCATTGAAAGGTTGAAGGTAAATGACATCGTTTTTTTTGTCTCAATGTATTTGGGATGTGATAGCATGAAGAGTTGTGGGCATGTGCATATAAAGGAGTAGAAGTGAAAAGGATGAATGGAAATGGAAAGAGTTTTTTGTGTGTGAGAGAGAGAGAGGAAAAGTCTTGAAACATTGAATCAAATGAAACAAATAGCAATCTTAAATTATTGAATAAAAAATGTAACAAAAAGTAGTCTTGAAATATTAAACCAAAGGAAATAAAGAATCCCTATTTAAAATTTTTTTTTTTTTTTATCTCTGATGTGGTTTGAGAGTATTTCAATTTTTTCATAAAGTGCGCCACATGACAGAAACTAATACTTTCCCGCATGAGGTCTTTGCTTATATATATTGATGATGTTGATACTGATTAGGTGTTATTTAGGTTAAGAGCATTAGTATTAGGTGTGCTAAATGTTAAATTTTTAGCATTTGACACACCATACACTAAAAATCAAACCTCATTACATGTGTCATATGCCAAAAGTTTTAGCACATAGCTACAATACACTTCTATTAGTAGAAGTGTACTGTAGCTATGTGCTAAATATTTTTTTGTAACAATTTCTCTCTCCTCTCTACTAACTCTTTCTCTCATCTCTCTCATATACCTCTCTCCTCTCTCTTTATTACTTTTTTGTTTTTAACAGGTAATGGGTGTTATTTTAGGTTATTTTAATTGATGATATGTTAAAATAAGAGCTCTGATGTAGGGTATATTGTAAAATTGTGTATTAAAACAGATAAAGTAACTTTTTAGTGTGTTAAAATGACATTTTTTTAGCACCAAAAATCAAACCTCATTACGTGTGTCATATGCCAAAAGTTTTAGCACATAGCTACAATACACTTCTACTAGTAGAAGTGTACTGTAGCTATGTGCTAAATTTTTTTTTGTAACAATTTCCCTCTCCTCTCTACTAACTCTTTCTCTCATCTCTCTCATATACCTCTCTACTCTCTCCTCTCTCTTTATTACTTTTCTGTTTTTTAACAGATAATGGGTGTTATTTTAGGTTATTTTAATTGATGATATTTTAAAATAAGAGCTCTAATGTACGGTATATTGTAAAATTGTGTATTAAAATAGATAAAGTAACTTTTTAGTGTAATAAAAATGACATTTTTTTAGCACAACTAATGCTGATGCTCTTAGTAATTTATTTTATTAGAGACGATGTTATCTTTAATTCAATAATTGGGACTTTCCAAGTCAATTAGAATTAGGGTATCCTGTGTTAGTTAGGATAAGGGTTTAGTACTCCTATATAAGCAAATACAATACTCCTATAAAATGGAGATTTATTTTTATGAATAAAATATCTATTGAAATCGTCTCTAGGGTCTGGTTTTGACTTCAAGCAAGTTTAGATGCTAACTCCTAGGTTATCTACCTTTATTTTTCTATTGTTTAATTAAACTATAACAAAGTTCTAGCTTGTCCCAAGTGAGGTGATTGATTCATAAAATTTTTATATGATACTACCCAAACTATGCTACCTTAGATTGTGTAGATTAGATTGGATTGCATTAATATGTGTTGTGCAAGCGTGTGTTGAGTTTGACGTCCGACCTTTAATAGGTAGATCTTGGTTGTGTAAGCAGAGCCCTAATAATAACTTAACTAATCCTATTTTGTGATAGTGTAGGTGTGGTTAGTGCTTCCTCAGATCATGATAAATGATTTGTGATACCTTGATTGTTTGGATCGGTAAATTGTATGAGTGTTGTGTGGGCATGCATTGAGTCCTACATTGGATATACTTGGTTGAACTAGGCTATAAAAGTGATTACAATAAGCCTAATCGTAATGTAACTAACATTTCATTGTGGCTATTGAAAATTGTATCAAAGCCAACATAGTAACCATGTGGTTCGGGGGCAATGTAGGGCAACAAATATCTTGAAAAGGACATTGATACCACTACAGTGCTCTCAAAGTATAGTGTTTAAGCACTCTAAATTGAGAATGGTGACTTTGGCACTCTTTGTTAAAAAATGTTACCGCAAACATTTTTTTTTTTTTAACTCACAATCTTCAACACATAAACACTATAAAATTTGGTTTAAACTTTGCTACCAAACGGGCCCTAACACTCCCTTCATTTGAGGTTGGAGAGAGTCAACAAATTAGTTATTCTGTTAATCACAGTAAGACACTATTCTAAATTTGGGAAAAGATTCCTTTGATCAAATTCTAATCATAGTTAGTAAAACTTTTTTTTTAATTAAATATTACTCCTTATCGTCACTCTGTGGTCAGGAGCGGGTCAATATAACCCTTCAAATTTTAGAATATTCTGTTATTATTATCATTATTATTAGAATGATTAATGTGTTGATTTCTTCAAATCATAATAAAACATATGTAATGTAATTTTTAACTTTTGAGGTGAAGTGTTGTTGCCCTGAACCAGGGAATGCCTAATTTAGACTACAATATAAAGGTCATTTGTAAACCTTTCAATTAAGAAGCAGTAACCCAAAATCCTCACCATGGCCAAGAACAAGACCCTGACCTTCCTCTTCATTCTCTTCACCATTTTCTCAATCTCAACCCTTACCACCACCGCCACAAAAAACCATGGCTTTGCAAGAGTCTTATCTCCACCTAAACTAGGGCTAAAGCGTCAGAAACTAAGCCACCTCCACTTCTACTTCCATGACATAGTCACTGGGAAAAATGCTACAGCCGTGAGAGTTGCCGAGGCTCCGGTGACAAAGACATCACCCACAGCATTCGGAGCTGTGAATGTGATGGATGACCCGTTGACTTTAAAGCCTGAACTGAGTTCCGAACGAGTGGGAAGTGCTCAAGGAATATATGCTGCGGCTTCGCAAAGTGAGGTGGGGTTGTTAATGGATCTCAACTTTGTTTTCACTACAGGAAAGTTCAATGGTAGTACTATCAGTTTGATAGGGCGCAATAGTGTGTTCTCGAATATCAGGGAATTTCCTATCGTTGGTGGGAGTGGGCTTTTTCGCTTCGCACGCGGGTACGCTCAGGCTCATACTTATTCGTTGGAGCCAACTGGTGATGCTGTTGTGGAGTACAATGTTTATGTCTTCCATTATTGACGTGTGTTTTTCTCTTTTCTTTATGACAAACGTTAATTATTAGCTTTTATTTTTTATTTTTTTTAAAGCCATTGAGTTAGTACAACAATAGGAATGATTATTGAAGAGAATAAAGGGTTCAAAGTCCCCTCTCTCATTTTGTTGTACGAAAATAAAATAAAATAAAATCTATTATATTAATTTTTTTCATTTCGGGATTCAAGTGACAAATACATTATTTATAATGTTTCATATACGTGATTTGAACCTCATCTTCCTTTCTCAAAAGATAAAAAATTTCTACATCCCACAAATTATGAATTATAGCATAACACTATTTGATATATTATCAATGGAAAGAATTTGGATTTAACTCTCTTCTCCTATTTTCTTGTATGAAAAAAGAAATCCTCATATTAATATGTACATATCCCATAAGTCATGAATAACAATGAAAAATTTCATGACTTTCATTTGTTCTTTAGGCCCGTGTTAAGTGTTGTAATGTTTATTGGAGCCAATTTATGTCTAGGAATGATTGTTTGTGAGTGTCAATCGATCCATTAGTGAAGTAATCCGTAATGAGGTCTGTTATGAGGTTTGAAATGTTTATTGGAGCCAATCTACGAAGTTCACTTTAAAACTTGGGAGTGATAAAGGTTCGTGAAATTTCTATGAAACAGCCCTGGGGTATGAGCCCACTTCAATTAGAAGGGTCGAAAGTATTTGAAGATTAAAAGTGAGCAAATATCCCTTCCAGTACAGACCATAAAACCTCATGGTATTAATGTCGAGTTTTTGAATGCTATATTTTGAGAGCTAACTTCTCATATTATTCTTACTAAACTATAAGATAAGAAATATTAATAATAAATAAAAAGGAGTTTCTAAATAGAAATAAAATTGTGGATTAATGTAATTCCCTTTCATGGTTTACATTCCCATCTATAACCAAGACTAGGATAAAAAGCGTAAGTTCAAGATGTGGATAAAACAGTAGTTGTCAAACTGATATTTATGAATAGCATTGTCTATGAGTCAGGTCGGATCAAGTTTGTGCCTAATCCGTACTCGACCTGATTGAGACAGGTGACTGAAAATGTGACCCATACTCGACCGAACATATGGGTCAGACCCAACGGTTTGGGTCGTTGGTTAAGGGGGTTGGATTTGTTGGTTAGGTGGGTTTGGGCTTTAGATTGGGCCAATTTCATGGATTTGCATGAATTTTTTTAATTCTATTTTTTACGGGCCTTTTTGGCCCAAATTAACAAGCTTACTTTTCACAAAGATTTATATATTTTTGAATATTTTGTGTGTATATGTGTGTGTGTGTGTGTGTATATATATATCAGATGAGCCACTTTTTACATCATTTATTTTAAATTGAGCCTTCAAGCTTAGCTTGTATTAAGCCATTACACAACTTTGAATATTTTGGGCCTCCAGGCCATATTAGTCCAAATTTAATGTATTTAATGTTTCTAGTTCCCACATATAAACAAATGATGACAACAAATACACAAAATAGCATGTAAAAGCCTGGGCAAAGTAGCAAACAAATAAAAACACACATGATAGCACTTTTTAACCACCTATTAAACCACATAATACAAATAAGAAATATATTCAAAATGCCTTTAGCCTTAAGACCTGGGCAGTACCTTAAAAAGTCAAAAACAAATTAAGAAAACTCAATAGTCTCGTAGGCATAGAAACCCATCTCAACCTTATTATTATTATTATTTCTCACTGAGACTTGAAATATGTCATATTACTCTTCATTTGAGAAATTTGGTGATAGAGTCGGTCCTCATTTTATATGTAAATATTATAGATGTTGTACACATCACTAATCAAAACCAGATTTTCTCTGTAGCAAAAAGGATGAACTAGCCATATATATATGTCATCTTCTTATGCTGGTGTTGTACTTAGGTTGATTTGTCCTTGATATTCCTTGTAACTTATCTTCACAGTATACTTTATACATATACAGTATTCTTAGAAATTGTATAGTTAATTTGTTCTGCTCTTTCATTTTAGAACCAATAATTGAAATTACTAGGTCTAACAGGGTTCGACATTGAGATTGTGATTATTTGACGTGCAGGGGGTTCCAGTAATTTTTAGATCATTAGCACCTTGAGCTTAGTGCGAAACTTTAGGCATCTACTTGTTATTTGAGACTCATATCGTCAGGTAAATGTTCCTATGATTTTAGGCATCTACTTTGTTAAATATTAGCATTGATACACCATGTTGAATATGCTAGTATAGATGCGGAAGTGAAAGCATAAAGTATAAAACACAATAACACACGAGGGTTACGTGGTTCAGCCTAACGGCCTACATCCACGGAGGAAACCCTAAAGGGTTACATTAATAATATATTAGAGTGTAGTACAAATCCTGTATTACAATGAATCATAACATGTGTATATATAGTAGACTAAACCCTAGACTAATAGACTTCTAGTACAAGTAGGAGACTTGGCTTGCACACAAAGTAGAATTAGGCTTGGGCCTATACTAATGGGCTAATATATCTCTAACACCCCCTCTCAAACTCAAGATGGAAACTTGATGAAATCTTGAGATTTGATAAGGTTGAGAAGATCCCTTGAATGAAGTTTGGCTCTGTGACGGTAGTTTGAGGAAGGCAATGGTCTTGCAGTGTTGATGCGACTTCTAACGGTGGCTTGACTATACCGGAGAGTTTTGACGGCAGTAGTAGGAAGCCAAAGAAGATGAACGCAGCGAAGAAAAACACCGAGGAAGACAAAGATTGCTCTTAAATGTACCGTAAGGACAGAAAACCATGGCTTCAAGAAGGTGGCTCTGATACCATGTTAAATATTAGTATTGATACACCATGTTGAATATGCTAGTATAGATGCGGAAGTGAAAGCATAAAGTATAAAACACAATAACACACGAGGGTTACGTGGTTCAGCCTAACGGCCTACATCCACGGAGGAAACCCTAAAGGGTTACATTAATAATATATTAGAGTGTAGTACAAATCCTGTGTTACAATGAATCATAACATGTGTATATATAGTAGACTAAACCCTAGACTAATAGACTTCTAGTACAAGTAGGAGACTTAGCTTGCACACAAAGTAGAATTAGGCTTGGGCCTATACTAATGGGCTAATATATCTCTAACATACTTATTCTCATTTCAACTATAATTATTGGACTTATGATCGTGGGAAACATTCTTTACTTGAAAAGATTTACACCCTCAGCTGTAGCTGCTATCTGTCAATACCAAGCCTTGTCGGTTGCAAGCAGTTCAGATATTGTCTCCTCTACCTCCATTTACACCACCACTTCGACCCGTTGGGCTGTTACTGCAACAACCGTGACCACCATCAACACCATCTCCCAAGCTATGATACTAGTACACTTTCCATTTGCAGCCTCCACAGTTGCAAAAGGTGCCACCTCTTCTGCCATCATGTATGTACTGCTGTGAGCCTCACCTTGTTTCCACCACCCTTCCATCGTCAGTTTCACTTTGACATTGCCACCTTTGTCACCATTGTGCCTCTGCCATTGCCACCAATACCAGCAACACCATATTTCTGCCATTGTTTACTCTTCTTCCAACATCACTCTACCTTAGGATCACATATATCTCTTCCATACTGTCTTCACTATCCTTGTTATCTCCGCCATAGCCTCCAGAAATTGAAGCTATATGAGCTTCACACCAAGCAATATATACTTTCACAAAACCACAATTTTATTCAGTTCCATGAAATAAAATTTGAAATGCAATAGGAAAAAAAGAAGAAAAGAAAAGGTCTGAAGTCTCGAGATTCTTGATTCTTGAACTTGTAAGCCTTGCCCAAGGACTTCACAAACTTAAGATTGCAAGTTTGTGCTGACAATGGTCATAACATGACCATATATATTTGTATTGTTTATGTGGTCATGCTTAGAACAAAAGTCTAGCTTTTACATATCTTTGTATATCAGCCCTGTTACACGAATTCATTTTTTATTATTATCTAATTTTAAGTATTTCTTTCTTGTTGCAACAAGAGTAGAATGGAGAAATTTGTGGCAATTATATTTATGCCATACTTGTAATGTGTTGTGGGAGTCTAGTGAGATCAGATGCAATTGACCATCACTACAAAGCAGGAGATCGTGTCCCTCTCTATGTCCACAAGGTTGGGCCACTTCACAATCCCAGGTAAAGTCTCAGTCTGCCTACAAATTGAGTGTTTGAGTTGATTTAGTGTCAATATGAATTTTCATTAATTTGAAATCGATTTGCGTGTTTGCATCTCCTGTTCTTCTGCCAACATCATTTTTCATATGGAGGATTCCCATTCAGGATTTATACGGGTTATATCGGTTGGAGTTTTGCTTTTGTTATGTACTTATGAGTATTGATTCAAGAAAACTATTTTTGTATCAATACTTGAAATCTATAGTTTTTTTTTTTTTCAAAAATTAACCTCATATGTGTTTGTGTAGGGCTGTTTGGGTGGGTTGTGTTCATGATGATGTGTGCATATTTGATTCTGTACACTGTTTTGAATGTGGCATAGTTGATTTCAATGATAAAAATTTGTTATGAATCTTATATGTAGAAATAATAAATTTAATCATCTAACCATTTGTCTAACAACTATAAACTTTTAGTTTATATATTAGATCTTGCTTGCAAATTTATGAGACAAAGAGAGCTTCTTACCATAAATTAGCTAATGCAACATACAAATTCTTCTATTTTTTCCTTTTTGTTGGGTAAAGATAGATTAACCCTGGTTAATTAATTTAATTATCCAAGTTGATTAATTAGGTCAAATTACATGCAAATTATGGAGGCACGAAAAAATCACCAAATAAACTAAATGCATCAGAAATTAAATTGACACGGTGATCTGTTGACAAATGGGAAAAACCTTTTGCAAAGCAAAAACCCCACCAGGTAAATTTAAAGTCACCACTCCTAAAAATCCACTAATCAATAATCAAGCAGTTACAGGTATGAGAAATTTTACCACTACTCTGACTTATCCCAAAATACCAACTTACAGTTGAACTTTCGTTCTAATACCCAATTGGGCTTGATCTTGTAATTGTCTTCTTTCCCTTGTTACACAAATCTCCAATTTGTGAATAACTCATTTGCACGAATCTCAGTACATGATTAACTTCAGCAACTTGAATGGTTGTTATTGGTTGTAAAGTTCTTCACTTCATCAATATTGAAAATCAGGAAGCACTTTATTACAAAACCCTATGACGTACAAACGCAATAGTTTTACACAGAGGAAGTATGAGTTCTAGGTTTCTATATCCGTATATGACAGTTTTTAAAATTTGCCTTATATATGTCTAGAGTTGTGAGAAAAGAAACCCTAATCAAATAAGACAGCATGGGCCAAATTTTAGATCTGGAATTCTGAAATCGTAATTCTCGATAGATCGAGCTTGTGTCCAGCTTGTGTTGAGCTTCTTCATTTAACCTGGATAGCAGTATTTGTCGAGTTTCTGTCAAGATTTAATGAATCAGCTTTTCTTTACTTGTTTTTTGGATTAATCTTCATGTCTTTAAAGATACCACTTGATATGTTTGAGCAACATATCTCTTGATACATTAAACCTAACTTAGATCTACCAAATTACAAAGAAAGTACGTTTTGTCAAATGATTGGCCAATTATATAGAAAATATGACCCTAAACACTTTTCAAATATAGTGAAACTTATCGTTACTTTGATCTTCCTTTCTGCTTCTCAGGTTTTCATCTTCACTTATGTCTTATGTTCACTGATCTATATTTTTACTACTTGTTCTTATATGTTATTTTTCTCTATAATTGGATGGATTATACTGACAGATTATGCAGAGGAGAAGAAGGAAACTCTAGGTGAGGTATTGAATGGAGATTGTCTTGTCAGTGCTCCATATCGACTTGAATTCCTGACAAAGAAAGATTCTCAAGCTGTTTGTAGGAAGAACTTGATAAAGGAAGAAGTTTCTCAATTCCGAAATGTGGTCAAAAGACATTATTACTACAAATTTTATATTGATGACCTGCCAGTCTGGGGATTCATTGGATGGATCAAAATGCTAGACTCAACCGGTCGAAATGAGAGATATTTCTTTGCAAGCATCTTCATTTTGAGGTTCATTTTAATAAGGACCGTGTAATTCAGATCAATCTCACTACAGAGTCTGTGATGGACCCGCCTGAGGGCAGGGGATTACTTGTGGACTTCAGTTACGATGTGATATGGAAGGAAACTGACACTATATTGGAGGAAAGGATGAAAATATACTTTCCGTACTTTTCATCACTAGACCACTTACCAAAGACGGAGTTTGGACTTGGAGTTAGGGGAGGCGATTTTATTGTTAATTGTATGTGGTAGCTTCAGCTTTACTATTTAGCCGACAAAGGTTTTCTTTTATTATTTTTATTTTTATTGTGTAGAGCGTGTCTTTTGTTGGTAATGACAAAATTATTTTGTTTAAAGTTTTTTAAAGGGCCAGGTTGTTTGTTTCTTGTAAAATTGGTTGATTAGTCTCAAATTTTTTTTTAGCTTTGCTATCGCCTATCAATAATTTTTGTTATTGGGCTAATATTTTGGGCTTGTGTGTGTATGTGTATATATATTTTAGATTTTAGATCTATAAAAATTTTTTATGACTTTTAAAAGGAGGAAAATACTAGATCTACAAACTTTTTTACAAATTGTTGTTGTGATTAGTGGTTTTTAATAAGTAAAAAAGTGATGTAAGTGGTGGATCCAGATACAAACCAGTAAAAATTTGTTATCTCAATAGTTTGTAAAAATATTGTAAAAAAATTTGTAGTTGTAACATTTCTTTTATAATGATCAATAAGGGGGACAAATGTAATTTTATTAAAGGAAGTTGCTAAAATTAGTACCTAAATGTATAATTATATAATTATATTCTTTATTTAAAAAATTAGGGGGGGCCATTGCCCCCCCTAGTCCATGAATGGCTCCGTGCACTTACATATCCGCTGGAATTCGGCCGGGAATACATTTGTTATGATTCTCATCCTAACTGGTGGCCTTGTAACATTTTACATGAGAGTCCTTAAGAAAAATTTAATGGAGTAAGTATGTATGAGTGTATAAGTATTCATTTCAATTGGATGATTATCTTTCATTACTATTGATTTATTTTATTTACTCGATTCCTTGAAAGACATACATACGATGAAGTATTAGCTGATGACCAAGAAGAGAAGGGATGGAATTTGCTGCAGTCCTTGTTTCTGGCACTCTTTTGTTTACTCTGTAAGCATTTAAGTAACAAAGTCTTGTCTTTTTAAGTATTTAAGTATTTAGTTTAGCAAAAAAAAAAAAAAAAGTATTTAAGTATTTAACTTGTCCTTAAGATGAGTACATTGATAATTTTTTTGTAACTTTTTTCTGTCTGCATTTCAGTACTGAACTAATTTTGATACTCTGATTGGTTGGTATATTTTATCAATATGACTGAGGAAACCTATTGACAGCATTGGTGGTCATATATGCAATTACGTATGGAGTTGCAGCATACACATCAACCTTTTCTTAGGAGGAGTTTGGATTCAGCTTATCTTGCGTCCACGTTTGCCTTCAAAGCGTTTCAGGCTTTTTTTTTTTTTTTTTGGTAGCCGCACTTGTTGACTTTTTCACAGTGAACAGTGTATTTGTACACTGTTAACGGACCCACAAATTACACTTTTCAGCAATTTTTTCATTAAAAATGGGTCTCACGGTACTATTCACACATTTAAAATTTATTTTGCTATAATGTTTTCAGTTTTCAGTTTTCAGTTTCAGCAAAGTGTGTGTTTGTATTCAGCTTCTGCGTCCACGTTTAGCGTTTCATGCGTTTCAGCTGTTTTTTTTTTTTTTAGCCGCACTTGTTGACTTTTTGTCCGTGAACAGTGCATTTGTGCACTGTTTATGGACCTACAAATTATACTTTTCAGCAACTTTTTCATTAAAAATGGGTCCCACGATACTATTTACACATTTAAAAATTATTTTGTTACAGTGTTTTCAGTTTTCAGTTTTAGCAAAATAAGTTCTATCCAAACATACCCAAAATAAGTTCTATCCAAACAGACTCTTATTGTCAACTTGAAGGAACAAATTGGGTCTGTACTGATATATATATTTTTAATGAAACTGCCTAAGTTTTTAGTTTAAAACATCAAAAAATGCCGAATGAATTATAAGACTTTTTTTTAGGAAACAAAATCAAAAAAGAATTACGAGCCTCTTGGCTTAACTAAAAAGAGTATTCAATGAATAAAAAACAAAAATACACAAATTGCAAACACAACAATAAAAGCTAAATACTCAATTTTTCCTACGAATAGACATTAGCACCTTCACATATGGAAGGAATATATTTCTTCCCTCTTTTTAGAGAAAAGTAGAGATGAGCCAAACGTACAAGACATAAGTGTACGGATAAGTGCCATTGAGCTAGAAAACCATTAGAGAATTTTACTTCTCGTCGCAGATACGTAACGTCTCACTTCCTAACTTATAGTATTGGAAAATTCTACTAACATATAGAGACAAAACCTGTATTTACAATGATTAAAACAATCTTAAAATAAAAGATTTTGGTTAATCCATTAAATAAAAAATTATCTGTTAATTTTAATTTCAAACAATTTTTTTAATTTTTTTTTTTTTCCATTTTCTGAATTTTTTTTTTTTTTTTTTTGGCAATTGTGAATGACTTATTTCATTTATGAAAAAAAAATCCTTCATATAATTTCCACTATATGAAAAAAATTACTCCTTTGATTTTTAGAATAAAAATATAATATTTTGTATAGATAGATCATTTAAATTTTTTTATAATTATTTTACTCTGGCCGTTTAACCAGTTATTTGAAAATTTGATACCATCACCATGGATATTTGTATTGTATGATTTTCAAGGAAGCAAAATGCTTCATTAAATTTTAGTAAAATGATTTAATGAATTGTGTGCATAATTTTAACAAAAATACATATAATCATATAACCAAAACTTTAAACCAAATTGATTAGTTTTTCCGAATTTTGGCCTGACAGGCAAGGAACCTGTTGCTCACGGGTTGCCTTTCTTATGGTCCTCTGCTGTTTACATTCTGCTTACTTAATATGGTTGCAATTTCTTACAAAGCAACTGCAGCTCTTCCCTTCGGAACAATCTTGCTAATAGTTGTTTTATGGATGTTTGTTGCATTTCCATTGTTCATTTTGGGTAAGACTGTTGGAGAAAATTGGAAAGTCGAGTTTCAGGCTCCTTGCCTCACCACAAAGTTCCCAAGAGAAATTCCACCATCCTGCTGGTACAGTACAGGGGTGTTCTAGTATCTGGGGTTACAAGTTCTACAGCATAAACAGCATCATAGTTGTTGTCTTCATTATTCTTCTGATTTTCACTGCTTTGGTTACTGTGGCTTTGACCTACTTTCAGCTTGCTGCTGAAGATCATCAATGGTGGTGGAGGTACACATACATTTTTATCATACAGTCATTTGTTACTGTTGCAATTTTTTTTTATTGCACTGAAAGTATAGATCCAAACAAAAACTTATCTTATTCATCAGTCCATGTATCTCTTTGGGAATACAACAACAGATGTAGCAAGGATCATGAAGAAATCGATAACTTAAAACAAATCCTGCCCAAACTTTCTGGACCAATTAGCTAGATTTCTTGTACTTCTTGTGACACACACAGTAAAATGTAAATTTTTTTAATGAATAAGATTTTATTCAAAACACTAAAAGTACAACTATGGAAGTCATGCAGTTGCAAACTATATTGTAAGTGGTAGATCCTCTGCTTCTTGAAAACTGTACGGTGAAGCATTTGTTTGCTCTTTCATAAGGGAATGCTAAGAATTGCACTTTGGTGTATAAGTTCCAAATTTTTTTACATTGCATTAGAAGAAATCTTATCACTGAATTAGTGTCAGCTGAACTGATATATAAATTATGAATGAGTGTCGATTCTGTTGTATCACTGATCTTTTGCAATTGAAGTCCCTCAATGCCTAGCTTAGTTTATATTTATGACTAGTAGTTCCTTATTATGTTTTGATTTTGTGTAGTCTTTTGTGCACCCTTTATATTGATCAGTCACAAGATTATTGTTGGTATTTAATTGTACTAGGCCTACTGATGTTGTAAGTGATACTGATTTCTGCTAAAATAGTGTGAAGGCCTACTTGAAATGGTCTTTTGTCGTACCATCAAATGTTGTCTCAACTGTTAATATTGGTATTCTTCCTGTATCCAACCTATCTCACATTTTGTTAATCTGGAAGCTGCATCTTTGGACCATAGGTTTATCTACTAATCTATTGCTTATGCTTTACTAGAACCTTCTACATTTTAAAATTTTTTATGTCTATCTAGGAAATTTCTTGAGCTTGAATGAGAGCTTTCAGTGCTAGTTTTATTAACTGATCAGAGCATGTATATGAATCTTTCTCAGGTCCTTTCCTTGTGGTGGATCAACAGGTTTGAACGTTTTTGGCTACTGCATTCATTATTACTATGCACTAACAAATATGTCCGGTTTGTTGCAAACCTCGTTCTTCTTTGGATACACGGCCTGCATCAGCTGTAGCATCTTCCTAATGCTTGGGACCGTGGATTATCTTGCCTCTTTGCTCTTTGTCCATCACATTTATGGGTCTATTAAGTTTGATTAGTGGGTCTATCAGTACTTGTGGGACCATGAGTCGTTTAAGTATGGTTCAGCTGTGCCTCAGATTTCAAAGAATGATATGAATAATGAGTATGCTTCAAGAATGCCCCAGATTTCAAAGCATGATATGTACTATGGGTATTATTAGTTGGTCATTGATGCTCCCTGCATCAGTCATATGTCAAAAAAAAAAAAAAGAAGAAGAAGTTGTTTATTGATTTTTTTGGCCTTGTTGAGGATTCTGCTGATAAGTCCTATGCTAATTTACATAATTTATATCAATACAATAATGGCAACTAAAGACAATGTTTTTGTGCATCTCATTGGAGGGTTGAAATGGGTAAGGAGAGAGGATGACTTGGAGAATTTCCACCCAGACAAAACTACCCAAAACTTGTGAATTAATCCTAGAAGACGCACACTGACTCTACAGAATAAATTTTGAGATTGACCAAGTTAGGAAGTAGCAACTAGCAACAGACGAAGCTACCATGCTAAATGGCCTTACACTTCCTAATCCCTTCTCTTTCTCTTGTCACAGGGTTGATCCCACCTCCTCCTATTAAAATTAGCAACACAAATAAATAAATAAATAACACAATCTTACATGACTGCAATGACTGTCAAGGTCCTCAAGGATAGGGATAAGGCTTTCATGGGCAAACAAGGTACTTGGCAAGAGAACTTTGGGTTCAAAATTCATGGTTTAATGAATTTATCACATAATTCATTAAATAGGTTACATGAAAGTATATTTTGATGGTTTTATTAATTTTCATGTAGTGGGTTGGGGGACAAACATGGTAATTGGCAAGTGAACTTTGGGTTCAAAATTCTTAATTTCATAGATTTATCACATGATTTATTAAATTGGTCATATGATTAAAAGTACTTTTTTTTTATTATAGTTTTATTAATTGTCATTAGTGGGATGGAAGAATTTTTCCTCCAAACCATTTTGGAGGTAAATTTTTTCCAATTGGATATTTTTCCTTCAAAACTTAAATCTACTGAAAATGGAAAACACTAAATTTGTATACACAACCCATTACACATATGTTTGGTAGGTATGAATGTTGGAAAGTAAAGCTTCTGAAATTTAAATCTACTAAAAATGAAAAAGAATAAATCTATGTATTATAGATAGTAGGCAGCCATGGATGTTATAAAGTAAAGTAGGTTTTAGGTGTGTTCCAGCCTATTTGGTACATGTGTTTAAACACATGTTTTCAGTTTTGAAACATTACGCGCATTTTTATACATTTTTTTACCCACATGTATTTCCAAAAAATACAAACAACGTTACTAAAACAACGTTACCAAACGGCCCATTGTTTTTGCCCTATTCTCAATCTTTTTTTTTTTGATAAACTGCAATTTCATTAAAGACTAAGCAGGAAAAAAAAGAAAAAGAAAGGCTAATTACAGTTATTACAAGAGAAACTTACTTTAAAAGCAATAGTATGTTTAGTAGCAAAATGAGTTGCTGAGTTTAGAAATCTCTTAATCCAACAAAACTCGCAACTAACGAAAGATACACTTAAATCAAAAGCATTACAAATGATAGAGGAGATAGATCAATTAGTTGGTTCTTCCTCTTTAGAAAGGGCATCAAAACATATTGCATATGGTTACCCTCACTTTCACTTGACCACGTGTTCTTTTATAACAAGTGTGCATTTGGAACGCATGGAAAACGTGCATTCTTTCTGTGCGTTCTAGCATTTAGTTAAAAAAATGGTAGATCCCGTGCACTATTTACAAAACCCACAAGTACTTTTTTAAAGAAAAACAACTTCAATATTAGGTTTCACTGCACTATTCACACATTTAAAAATTATTTTGTTACAGTATTTTCAGTTTTCAGTAATAAGCAATATCCAAACAGAGACCCCAAATCTTTCACGTCAAATAACGGAGAAGATACTTGGTGCCCATGTTGTACATGTTTTCAGAGTCATGATCATGAAGATTGATGTAAGCGTGATAGAAATTAATATTCTATTTTCCTGTGAATTGGTTTGTTGATTGGTGTAAGTAATTTATGATTTCTATTCATTTGTTTATAATCTGGTTCCATTTACATCAAGGTTAAGACCTTGGTATATAACAACAAATTGGTTAGTCAGTTCTACAATCGTGACAATCAAGACATCAAGTCTTTCTCCTTGGCAGTTGGTACTGTATAAGTCAATCAAGTCAATATAGATTATAACTTTGGGGTTTAAGACTATAACTTTAAAGTTAATATTTTATATAATAATTTTTATTATTTAAAATTCATTGTTCTTACTTTTTAATATAATTATTTTACTTAATAGATCTGCTAAAAAAAAAAAAAAAACTTAATAGTGATTGGGTTGGATTTATATCAATTATATATATAATGTTTTTTTATTTAGAAAATGCTAAAGTTACTATATAAACTTTACAAACTAATATGACAATAAATGTGATTAAAGACACTTCAACAAAAAAAGTATTTAAATTACTTGTGATTGATAACATATCAATTTATAAGACTTATGTAATAAAAATTGTAACTGTTTTACTGTTTTAGCATCACTCAATTTTTGGGCTTTCTTAGGAGTAGAGGTAAAATGTACAACTCACATGTTTTTCTCTAGTACGAAGCATTATTTCATGGCCTAAGTGGCAGAGACTTAGAGCTGAACTTAATAGGGTGTAATTTAGGTATAGTTTTTTATGTACTTTATATTAGGTATTCCAAATAATTTCGAACACATGATATATTGCTTATATCTAATGATGTTTAGATTTGGTTGGTGGATTTACCTTCAACTTTTTTTTGCTGCCTTGGCAACTAAGGTAATATATTAAAGTTTTCTTTATTATTTTATATTTATTTATTTTTATTTTTATAGAAGAGTAATATCTTGAAGTTAATTCAATAAAATTTATCATCTTCTACACCAAAAAGAAAAAAAAAATACAAACAATATTATCTTTTCCAAGAACAATTAAATTTAAGACAAAGTTTAGCCACAGAATTGATTGTAACTTTCAGCTACAAACTCACTCAATAAAATAAATATTACTACATATTTTGAAAATCTAATCGTTAAATTGCATGCTCTTTACACTCTTAATACACATGTCAAATTTTGTGTCAATTGAATATTATTTACTATATGCTTTATAAGCTTATATTTTATGCATAATTTTAAATTACAAAAACTTACAATTTAAAAAATTTATTGATGACATAGCTATCGATTTTTAATTTTCTTGAAATTTTACAAGCATGAAGGATATAAAAAAAAAGATGTAATCCAATGGTGGATTTGTAAAAATTCATCTCCAATAAAAAGATATTGAGTGAAGTTGTAGCTTGAGTTTACAACCAATGTTGTAACTAAATTTTATTCTTAAATTTAATGCAATTTTTATGTTTGGATTTAATTAGAAAATCTAATGTATTGCACTTAAAGATCTATACATAAATTTACCTTTTATATATATATATATATATATATATATTTATATATACATATATATAATATTCAATTGTTACAAGTCGGGGATTTGAAACTCATAACTAACAAAAGATACACTTAGATCAAAAGCATTACGAATGATAGAGGAGATAGACCAGTTGGTTCTCCTCTTTAGAAAGGGTATCAAAGCATATTGCATATGGTCACCCTCACTTTCACTTGACCATGTGTTCTTTTATATCAAATCTTTCACGTCAAATAATGGAGAAGGTATTTGGTGCCCATGTTGTACATGTTTTCAGAGTCATGATCATGGAGATTGATGTAAGCGTGATAGAAATTAATATTCTAATTTTCTTGTCGATTGGTTTGTTGATTGGTGTAAGTAATTTATGATTTCAATTCATTTGTTTTTAACAAAAAGAGTAACTTATAATCTGGTTCCATTTACATCAAGGTTAAGACCTTGGTATATAACAACAAATTGGTTGGTCAGTTCTACAATCGTGACAATGAAGACATCAAGTCCTTCGCCTTGGTAGTTTGTACTGTATAAGTCAATCAAGTCAATATAGACTATAACTTTGGGGTTTAAGACTATAACTTTAAAGTTAATATTTTATATAATAATTTTTATTATTTAAAATTCATTGTTCTTACTTTTTAATATAATTATTTTACTTAATAGATCTGCTCAAAAAAAAAAAAAAAAAACTTAATAGTGATTGGGTTGGATTTATATCAATTATATATATACATATATGTATAATGTTTTTTAATTTAGAAAATACTAAAGTTACTCTATAAACTTTACAAATTAATGTGGCAATAAATGTGATTAAAGACACTTCAACAAAAAAAAGTATTTAAATTACTTATTGTGATCAAGGTTGTCAAAATCAGGATCCTACGTAAGATCCTGAGAGGTAGGTGGGATCGTGGATCGTAGGATCGGATTGTGGATCGTAAGATCCTACATTATTTGAGGAAAAAAAAAACAAAAAATACACTTTGGTATATTAAATAATCACATAAATTATACATTGATTGATATAATTACCATACATCACTATATCCATTTGTAAGCATCATTTAAAGAGGCCAAAAATCTCAAAATTTGACACTCTGTTAGAATATTTTTTATTTGGGTCCAAATGACGCTTTCTCTACATCAGAGTGGAAAAACTTGGTCTATTGGGATTTTATTTTTCATTTGGATTCAACTGAGCCTTCTGTCAAGTTAAAAAAGATTACAAGAAACAAAGGTCGTTTGGGATCGTCAGAATCATACAATCCTATTGATCCTGAATGATCGCAAAGATTCTTGAAAGATCTAGATCATTTTGGACAGGTGAGATCGTAAAATCGTAGGATCGTAGGATCCAGATCGGGATTTTGACAACCATGATTGTGATTGATAACATATCAATTTATAAGACTTATATAATAAAATTTGTAACTGTTTTAGCATCACTCAATTTTTGGGCTTTCTTAGGAGTAGAGGTAAAATGCACAACTCACATGTTTTTCTCTAGTACAAAGCACTGTTTCATGGCCTAAGTGGCATAGACTTAGAGCTGAACTTAATAGGGTGTAATTTAGATACAGTTTTTTAGGTATTTTATATTAGGTACTCCAAATAATTTCGAACACATGATATATTCCTTATATCTAATGATGTTTTGATTTGGTTGGTGGATTTACCTTCAACTTTTTTTTGCTGCCTTGGCAACTAAGGTAATATATTAAAGTTTTCTTTATTATTTTATATTTATTTATTTTTATTTTTATAGAAGAGTAATATCTTGAAGTTAATTCAATAAATTTTCTCATCTTCTACTCCAAAAAGGGGGGGAAAAATACAAACAATACTACCTTTTCCTAGAACAATTAAATTTAATGCATTTTTTATGTTTGAATTTAATTAGAAAATCTAATTTATTGCACCTAAAGAACTATACATAAATTTACCTTTTATATATATAGAAGATTATGCAATATCACTAAACTACAAAACTCTTGATAAGTACAAACATATCTAGTTAACATAGAAGTGACAAAACTTCTCTGTTTTTTCAGTCCTAACACAGCAAAGGAGATCCAGGAAGAGATAAAAGTGCGATTTGGTATTCAAGTGATTTGGAAACATGAGAAGTATTTGGGCCTCCCATCATTGGTGGGAAGAAATAAGAAGAATACTTTTAAGGAAGTCAAGACAAAATTGGCTAAGAAAATGGCTGGTTGGAAGGAAAAGCCATCGTCTAAAGCTGGGAAGGAAAATCTGATAAAAGCGATGGCCCAAGCTATTCCGACGTATTCTATGAGCTGTTTTAAAATTCCTGATTCCCTTTGTGATGAGATGACAAGTATTATTAGGAATTTTTGGTGGGGGCAGTGTAAGGAGGAGTGGAAAATGGCATGGATCAGTCGGGAGAAACTTTGTGCTCCAAAAGCTTGTGGGGGAATGGGGTTCAAGTAACTGAAACAATTTAATTTGGCCATGTTGGCAAAATAAGGATGGCAGCTCCAGTCTGGGAATGACTCCTTATTGTATAAGGTTTTTAAGGCCAAATATTTTCCAAGGTGTGAATTTGTGGATGCATGTCTTGGAAAAAGTCCTTCATTTTCTTGGAGGAGTATTTTGGTGGCTTAGGCAATTGTCAAGAATGGCAGAAGGTGGCAGGTGGGTAATGGTCATAGCATAATGATTTGGAAGGATAAATGGGTGCCATCTCTCTCAACTTATAAGGTAGTATCTCCTGTCTCAAGTTTACCTGAGGACTCTCGAGTTGTAGCCCTTATAGATGAAGTAAACTAGTGCATGGAAAAATGAGTTGGTGCAGCAAATTTTCTTTCCTCATTAAGCCGACTTAATCTGTAGTATTGCTCTAAGTGTGAATCTGCTAGTGGATAAGCAGGTCTGGGCTTTAACGCACAATGGAATCTTTAGTGTTCGTAGTGCATATAAGTTGGCCATGGAGATGAGCTTAACTGTACCGGTGGGTGGTGTGTCTGATGGTAGTCAGTCAAGACGATTTTGGAAGTATCTATAGAGCTGCAATATTCTGCACAAGATCTGCCACTTCGCTTGGAGGGCTCGCAAAGATGTTTTACCCACGAAGGAGAACCTGGTCAGGCACAAAGTGCTGTTGGACAGTGTTTGTAATGAATGTCATGTGGAGGAAGAGTCTTTAGCCCATCTGTTCTGGCGGTGTCAACGTGCTAGCG
The DNA here is from genome assembly GCF_001633185.2 of Quercus lobata. Classification (NCBI taxonomy): domain Eukaryota; kingdom Viridiplantae; phylum Streptophyta; class Magnoliopsida; order Fagales; family Fagaceae; genus Quercus; species Quercus lobata. The sequence goes on along the minus strand of NC_044906.1, from coordinate 39,502,974 downwards.
AAATATGGCACACTTCTACTTTGTTTCAGGGCTTTGGGAGTTCCCAATTTGGGTCGTTCATGGATATGCTCTGGTATGTGGTGATGATAGCTCAATGGGATCACAGTGGGGGAAAAACTGATTGTGATAGCTTGGGTGTTGTGGTCGAACCGGAATGAGTGTAGAAATGATGGTGCAAAAAATCAAGTCAGGCCTTAGTGCATGGTGCGTTGGAGTATTTATGTGCGTATCAGGCCTATATAGAGGTCATAGGTTCAAAGTAGCCACCTGAGGCAGCGGTGTGGACGCCTCATTCTCCTTCTCCTTCTCGCTACAAAATAAATGTGGATGGTGCCATGTTCAAAGAGCAGAAGATGGCAAGGGTGGGGATTTTAATTCGAGATGCTGCGGGTCAGTTGATTGGTGCCTGTAGTAAAAAAATTGATGCCCCTCATTGAGGTTGAAGCTAAGGCTGTTGAGATGGGTCTTCAATTTGCCAAAGACATGTCTATTCAGGACTTCATGCTTGAGAGTGATTCTTTGTCACTAGTTAATGCTTTAAGGGATTCATCTCTTCCTTCTTCATCTGTAGTTGCTTTGGTCTATAGTTCCATAAGTGTTGCTCATAGTTTCCATAGTGTTGACTTCGCCTATGTTGGTCGAAAGGGCAATAGGCCAGTACATTTACTAGCTAGACATGCTTTAGGCATTGCAGATTTTTCTATTTGGGTTGAAGAGACTCCTTGTTTCCTTGAACAAGCTCTCAACCATGATGTATTTGTCAATTCTTCTGATTAATAAAGTTTAGTCTTATTTCACATCCCCCCCAAAAAAAAAAAAAAAAACATAAAACATAGAAGTGGTTGTTTAAGACTATAAGTGTTGCATCCTGTGCATGTTAGTTTAATGTCATTGGATAGACTTGATGCCAATATATGGACTCAATGCTGCTAGGAAACTTGGAGATATTTGAGTGGATAACCTCCTTTTTTATTATTATTTTTAATTATGTGATTTCCTATATGGAAAAAGAGAATATGGCACCATTAGGATTGTAGAATAATCTTGGAGTCCCATTTTATATGTAAAAATTTTATATGCGGCAGATGCATGAGATACAATCTCGTTTTATACATGCTTGAAAATATTGAATTAGAATGGTGAACCTAAGTCATGGATAGGGATTAGGACGTTTACATTTTATGATTAGCATGTCATGTTAAGGATATGACATGATGATAATGACTTAGAGGGATTATGGAAACAAAGGATGTATGTAGAATGATAAACATTTATGGACATGTGCCTTAAGTTAAGACCCTAACATAGACTTGCTTGCTGTATAGCCTGACCATGGATAGGGATTAGGACGATTACATTTTATGATTAGCGTGTCATGTTAAGGAAATGACATGATGATATTGACTTAGAGGGATTATGGAAACAAAGGATGTGTGTAGAATGATAAACATTTATGGACATGTGCCTTAAACGATGACCTAAAGTGAGGTCACATTTATGACTATTCATGCCTAAAGTGAAAATCTTCGATTTTAGGGGGCAAGTGGGGGAGAAAGAGGAAAAATGTGTAAGGAATTTAAGTGAAAATCTTCGATTTTAGGGAAAGTGGGGGAGAAAATGGAAAAATGTGAAAGGAATTTAATCTAGGCACAAAAAATTATTCATGCATGCAAGGGAGGTATATCTCTCACTTCTCTTGTCACGTTGGACTTCTAACTCCACCTAATGTCATTTTATTTTTTTTTATTTTATTATTTTTTGTATTAGAATAATTCAACATTAGAGGTGGTCCAACAAATTTGGAGGCCTAAAATGACATATTTAAATGAGACATTTTTGTTATCACTTAAATAATACTTAATTAGTATTTAATATCATAATTTTTTTATAACAAAAATCCATTCTTTTTATTTTGTAATATGTGTTTTTTGTGTGTGGAAAAAATGCTAAAGGTATAACAAATTTTACTACAAAAAAACTTACAAACGATTTAGCAATTAATGTGATTAGTAATACTTCAAGAAAATAATAAACAAGTATTCGAATAAATGATGTTAGAGATATTATAAATTTTATAACATGAGGCTTACAAAGATATATCTTCAATCACAAAAAGTAATTCAAAAATGCATTTAATAGGTTTTTGACATCCACAAATCATATTAATTGTTAATTTGTAAAGGTTTTGAAGTAAAATTTATAATATTTCTAGAATTTTCCTATCGGAATTATTTCTTGTGAGTGACACATAAATCTGTAAAATTCAATTCTTTGAGACTTCTTAAAAGTAGAAAAAAAAATGAAAAATTAAAATTTTTTCTTATATCACCAATTTTTTTATTTAAAAAATATATCAATTTTTGCCCCTAAATTTGGGGGTCTTTCTCTAGTAGGGGGCCTTAGGCGATTGCTTAAGTGGCCTAGGCCTAGGGCCAGCCTTACTCAACATAATGTCACAACTTAGTTTTCTTTTCTTATATCATTCTTGTTTCGCTATATTTGTGTTGTTTTTCTTTTTAGTGCCATTCTCATGACATGCTCTTACTATACGAGAAAAAATACCATGTATTTCGTGTATGTTTTATCCCTCTCATATGAAGATACGTAGAGGTGAACTCTATATGTGAGGTCTACCTCCATGTGAGAAGAAGAACATACGCATTTGATGCATGATATATCTCCCTTTACTATTTTGACACGTATTTTTCATATCGTGGCAGAGTATTGAGATTTATCCCTAAGTAGCAAGTACCGCTACAGCGCTATCAAGATGGGGCTAGGAAGAGAGCGCTAGAATCTTGCCGTCACCCATTAAGAACAAAATTGAGTCAAAAATTCACAAATTTTGTTCAAAGCAGCAAAGGGTGAAGTTTTTACTTTGTTTGAATTTTCATTTACGTGTGGGTCCCATGACTATAAAGTATTTCCTTGAATTTTAAGAATAAGATAAATAGTTTATTCTAACTTTCGTAAAAAAAAGAAGAAGTAATAATTTAATATAATAAATCAATAAGGGCGTGAAGTGTTGTGTTTGTCATGGGCCCAAGTCATTCACCCCACCTTATTTTATTTTATTTTTATTTTTAAAAAAAAAACTCTATAATAATAACTACATTTAAAAAACATTTTGTCAAATTCTCTCTCTCTCAAACAAAAAAAAGAAAAAAAAGAAAAAAAAAGGCTGGATAATAATAACAATAAAATGGTCCTTTGAGGGTCGTGGTTGATTTCAGTTCTCTCTTATCATCAAAACCCACAAAAGAGAGAGAAAGAAAGAAAAGAAAAAAGAAGAAGCATGAAGAAAACGATTGTTATCGTAGCGGTTTTAGTAATAATCAGCTGTTATGGAATAACCGAGGTGAGATCCGACGCTTCCGATCACCGATACAAAGAAGGTGACCCAGTTCCTCTCTACGCCAACAAGGTTGGCCCCTTTCACAACCCCAGGTACGTCACTGTATCATTTCCCTTTTTAGAATTCTAGATCTGATCTAATTTTAGGACCAAAAAAAAAAAAAAAAATGAAAATTCAAAATTGAATTGCGAATTTAAAATCCAATTCGGTATCTTCTTTTATCTTTTTATCTTCTAGAATGTGCTAATCCATTCCTTTTTTTTGTTTTGGTTTTGATTGATTTGATTACAATTTTGCAGTGAAACGTATCGCTATTTCGATCTGCCCTTCTGCTCTTCAGGTTTTTCCTTCTTTCTTTCTTTCTCTCTTTTCTTTTTTTGCTATATTTCTTTTACAGTTGAGTTGATAAGCTTTTACGGGGATCTTATCTCGATCCATCACTGACAAACAAATACCCCTTTAATTGAATGCTGTATGATGCGCCCAAAAAGAGTTGATCCGTGCACTTTGGTACTTGTAATCCGGATATATGGAATTCTATGCTGTGCACTTTTTATTTTTATTTTTAATGTACAATAAATGCCTAATCTTAACTATTAATGTAGGATTTGGCCTTTTTTATTATAAATATCTTATTACAATAGATGAACGGTTACAATTAAGTAGAATAATCCATGTTCATATTTGGAGCTGAGAAATGCGAAAGAATTCTTTTTCAACTGAAGTTAATGCAACTTTCGATATGCAATGTGTTTTAATCTGAAGCTAATGCCAATGTGGGTTTTTTTTTTTTTTTTTTTTTTTCCTATAAGGAAATTAAAAAAAAAAAAAAAATCCTTTTAAGAATTGGTGGAGGGTGAGGTCTCACTGATTCAAAACCCGTTGTGTCTGTGTTTAGGCTACAAAACCAAGGCAAGGCTAATCTAACTTTTTATCTTACCTGCATTTAGTTACTTATCAAAAACAAATCTTACCCGCATTTAGTTATTGTATGCTTCGGAAGCCAATGTTACTGAAATCATAAGATCTGAAAGTTCTTCATTTTTTTTTTCTTTTCATTTAGTTATTGACCAAACATATTGTTACCCTTTATTTGTTTCGATTGTGATAATTGTTATTGGACTTATTCTTGAGAAAAATGTAAAAGAGTTTAGGTATTAGGCCTTGTCCATTCCTATTTTTAGGCTAAATTACAAATTATGCTCTCAAACCTTGACCTGTCTTCAAGTCAGTTTTTTAAGTTTCATTATTTTTTAATTTCAGTCCTTTAATTTCCATTGGTTTTTAATGTAGTCCTTCCATTCAATCGGCACAGTTAAGCACACTAAATCAACGTCATTTTGGAAAGTGAAAACTACTAAAACTAACGATGAGATTGGATGAAACTATTTTGAAGGACTAATTGGAAAACAGATTAAAGTTAAAGGTTTGAAATGAAAACAAAGGGAGCTTTAAAGACTGAATTGAGAATAAGTCAAAGTTAGAGGGTGTAATTTCTAAGTTAGCCTTGTTTTTATTTTTCTGATAAGCAGACTAAAAGACATTGTTAAATTTTTAGAACTTCATGAGAAAATTTTCATTGAGATAGTAGCTCAACTGATTCGTACGTTTTGGTGTTTCTAATAGAGACATCTAGGGTTCAAATTCCTCTTCCCCCATAACTATGAATTATAAAAAAAAAAAAATTCATTGAGATAATTGACCCCAAAAGAATTGTTTCCTTATTATTTCAAATTCTCAATGGGCGAGCAAATGCCAATGGCAGGTCATGTGACGGAGAAGAAGGAAGCGCTTGGTGAGGTTTTGAATGGAGATCGACTTGTTAGTGCTCCCTATAAACTTGACTTTAAGAAAGACAAAGACACTGAAGTGGCCTGTAAAAGGAAGCTGTCTAAGGATGATGTCGCTCATTTCCGGAATGCAGTGCAAAAGGACTATTACTTCCAAATGTATTATGATGACTTGCCAATCTGGGGTTTCATTGGAAAGGTTGAAAAGGAAGGCAAAGTTGACCCCAGTGAATACAAATATTTTCTTTTCAAGCATATCCAATTCGAGGTTTCCTACAATAAAGACCGTGTGATTGAAATCATGGCTCATATGGATCCTCAGTCTGTGGTGGACCTGACCGAGGACAAGGAAGTGGAAGCTGAGTTCATGTATACTGTGAAGTGGAAGGAAACAGAAATTCCTTTTGAGAAGAGAATGGAGAAGTACTCACAGTCTTCTTCTTTACCGCATCACTTGGAAATTCATTGGTTTTCAATTATTAACTCATGTGTGACTGTTCTGCTTTTGACTGGTTTTCTTGCAACCATTCTCATGCGAGTCTTGAAGAATGATTTCATGAAGTAAGAGTTATGCTGTGAACGTGTAGCTAGATGTTGATACTAATAATAAAGCTTTGATGTTCTTTTAATTGTTTTAACTCTTGTACTGCTTAATTTCTGAAAAGGTATGCTCAAGATGAAGAAGCAGCTGATGACCAAGAAGAGACAGGATGGAAATACATTCATGGTGATGTTTTCCGGTTCCCAAAGTACAAATCCTTATTTGCTGCTGCCCTTGGTTCTGGCAGCCAATTGTTCACTCTGTAAGGATCTTTTTAATTTTTTATTTTGTTCAGATCCGTGAAGCTTAGTTTATCGCATCACTGTCCTAAATGCCCTCTTCATTCTTTGTTTGTTTTTCCAGCACGGTCTTCATTTTTATGCTTGCGTTGGTTGGTGTATTTTATCCATACAACCGAGGAGCTTTGTTTACTGCACTGGTAGTTATATACGCACTCACGTCTGGGATTGCAGGATACACAGCTTCCTCTTTCTATTGTCAGCTTGAAGGAAAGAACTGGGTTAGTCTAGATGAATTCTGTCTGTGAATTTAGCTTAGGCCTTGTTGCTTCCTAGGGTAAGACCTAGTGAACTTAACTGATTTTTTTCCATTCTCTGGTTCAGGTGAGGAATCTTTTGCTGACAGGTTGCCTGTTTTGTGGGCCTCTGTTCCTCACATTCTGTTTTCTTAACACTGTTGCAATTGCCTACAGTGCAACTGCAGCACTTCCTTTTGGCACCATTGTGGTGATAGTTCTCATATGGACATTGGTAACATCACCATTGCTTGTGTTGGGTGGTATTGCTGGGAAAAATAGCAAGGCTGAGTTCCAAGCTCCTTGCCGTACCACAAAATATCCTCGTGAGATTCCACCTCTGCCTTGGTACAGGAGCACCCTTCCTCAGATGGCAATGGCAGGGTTTCTCCCTTTCAGTGCTATTTACATTGAGCTCTACTACATATTTGCCAGTGTCTGGGGTCACAGGATTTATACCATCTACAGCATCTTGTTTATTGTCTTCATTATTCTTTTGATTGTCACTGCTTTCATCACTGTGGCTTTGACTTACTTCCAACTTGCTGCTGAAGATCATGAATGGTGGTGGAGGTAAGATTTTTCTCGCATCAAGTGTTTTCGTCTCTTTGTTGCTGACCTTTTGCTTCGCCATGTTCTGGTTTTCTGTGGTACATTCTTGCTTAAAGTTTGATAGTGAAGAATCAGGAATGTTTCAAGCTATTTGACATGTTAATGTCAGCAGTAGTTTTTTTTTTTTGATAAGATTGATCTTTGCTGTAGTTCTAATATAAAAAACTATCTGACAACAATCAAGAAGGAAGCAAGAAAAAATGTTTATAGGAGAGGGCCGGGGGGGTGGTGTGGGCAGTATTATTAATTAGTGTAAATATGGTGGTAAAGATCTCAAATATTTAATTACTGCAATCTTTGGATCTGCTGTAGTAATTGGTAAAGAGGGTAAATATCTTCAAATAAAATGGAATGTATGATATGTATTATCTTGTGGGTATATTAGCCATGAAGGCACCAATCACTGATTAGATCAATTAATATCTAGTATCTTGGTATGCAACTTGGTATTGTTGATTATTGCCTAGACCTTGACATTTGCATCTTTAACAACAAATAAGGTGTTGCAACCATTGTGTGGTTAGAGTGAAAATAACTTTTTTGGAAGCCTAAGATTAAGGGAAGTCCAAGAATAAGTATCTGTGGTAGTTAATTATGTTATTAGTATTTTATTTTATTTCATGCCTTTTTTGGTTTTCTCTATAAAGTCTAGGTAATTTCATAATTCTGTAATTTCCGGTTGTGGGTCATAGTTGTGAGCCTCTGGGTTTTATAATAGATAAATCTTACTGAGTTTATGGGATTTTATGTGTATTTTGGTCCAGTTCAATGAGGAATTTGTTTATTGGTCAAAATAGGAGTTTTAATCCTTTTAGGAAGAGTTAAGAACTAGAGTCTATTTTTTTATTATATGTAAATATAGGTACCCTTGTCTGGAAACCACAACCATTCTCCACTTAGCTCATACTAGGGGAGAATGTGCCATTTGACTCAAAGTTCATTGGAAGATCTAGAGTCTATATAAGAGTGTCATTGTAGTTAAATAAGAGAAAGGAAGAGGTGGGGGGAGTTGATTAATGAAAGTATTGAGTGTTTTAGTTTAGAGGCGCATTGGGTACATGTGTGCTTTTTATTCCTTATTCTAGTCTTTAATATTCTGTCAATATTCACATAATTAGGTAGACTTACTATTTATTTCCCACAAATCGATTGTAGTTTCAATAAAATGTAGATAAAAATAGTACATATTCACATAGTTCGGTACACATACTATTTACTGCCCAAAAATTGATTGTAGTTTCAATAAAACGTAGATAAACTAGTGCATACAAGCATGAGATAATCCATCATGAGTCTGAGGATAATTAACGTGGCCATCTGAATATGATTCCTAGTTGCGGTTGCCATTGGAATACTGAGATGTGCCTTGACCCATTGGCTGAAGGTCAAAGTCTTCTATGAAATCCACCTTCATTGTTGATTTCGTTGGGGGGTTTTTTAAACAACATGAGGGTTTTTTACTTTGCATCTTGTAGTTTCAAAGTGTTACTTCTAAGAGTGTATTTTCTTGCATTTTTCTGTCAAGATAGGTGGCAGATATTTTTGCCTTCTCAACCAATGCAGTGTTTATTTTTTATTTTACAAATTGTTGTATTTGCATAAGTCCTCAACTACTCGATTCCTTTCACCCATCCCCACTGTCCTCGTTTATCGTTTAGAACTTTCTTTAGAGGTATGACTTTCACATTGAGCGAGACCAAATTTGTTGCTTTAGCTGAGTTCTAAGGGGTTTTTGTCTAGAGTGATATGCCTCTTTGAGCCAGCTTTTAGTGCCTCCTATAATTGCTGTCTTTTAATTCAACAATTGGCCAAATTTTGGATGGTTGAGGATTCTGGAGATGATTTTATTCTTTGGTGCCATTAGTAGCATGGGTGACTGTATTTTGTAGAGGTCATATTTAGGACCATCTTCATTTCCCTGGCCATCTGTTTACTTTTGATCAGTCATAAAGTGGACTTGGTTAATTTGTGGTTAGTCTTCCTCTAGTTTGGATGCTGGCCTGCATTGAGGTTAAGTGACTTGGCTATTAAGGTAGGTTCTTTCTTCAGCTAAATTATTTCTGTTTATTTTTTTGGAGGGGGAGTGGGTGGGCCTACATAAGCTAACGAAAATAAAAGTGAAAGAGAACCTGTATATGGATAATAGTTTCCTTCCTTTTAATTATATATATATTTGCATGTCCATATCCATGAGACATGATATGTCTTGTCATTTCAAGTTAAAAAAAAGCCCCTAAAATGATCTTCAATGCGTATTTATTTTCCATTTTTATATACTAATCATAGTTAAGTGCAACAGGTCTTTTCTTTGTGGTGGATCTACCGGCCTGTTTATCTATGGCTACTGCTTGTATTATTACTATGCACGATCAGATATGTCCGGTTTTATGCAGACCTCATTTTTCTTCGGCTACATGGCTTGCATCTGCTATGGCTTCTTTCTCATGCTTGGGGCTGTGGGTTTTCGTGCTTCTTTGCTCTTTGTCCGTCACATTTACCGGTCAATCAAGTGTGAATAGTGGCTTGATTGGTCTTGTAGGTAAATTCTTTCTTGCCTCTTTGTTTGTCATAGAGAAAGGTCTATGAATTTTGTGATAAGTAGGTTCGTTAGTGCCTCCAGGAGCAAAGGAAGCAAGCCTTTGACTAATTCCCTAAATTCAGTTTCTTTAGATTCTGCTGTGTTCACTCATGCCTTAGGAAATTATGGGTATTCTGGGATTTATTGATATTTGGCATATGTATCTATGAGACAGATGTATCTGGGGAAGCTGCTTGCTACAACATTCACCTTTGCTCTTTGGAAATAACTTCTTTCTTATATGATAATACTGAGAGTGACCCAGTATGTAAGTTCTTACTGTTCTGTACTGAATGTGTCTTTGCATTCCTAGTTGAGCTTATAATTGTGTTCACCTTTTGAACAGTAGGTTAAATCTTAAATGCCATTATTTATTTTCAGATTTTGTTTCATTTACACAAATATTGAAAGATGCTATCACACATACAATCATACTCAATTTGTTGGAATTGTTTGATCTTAAAGTTTAAAAAATCCATGTAGCTTGGTGATATTATCATCTCTCTTCATGGAGAACTCGAGTTTAAATCCCCAAGTATTTAATTCCTTACTACATGACCTTGTCTGTAATCTGTCCCCCTTTAATTTATTTTATCTTGCCTTCAACGAATGGTATAAGCTGATGGCTTTGTGGGCTAAACATGATTCCTTCCCATAATTTTAAGAAATCGGGTAAACTTTTAAATTCGTTGGGATTTAGTTGATGAAAATCTCTGAGCTGTGGCTATTGCCACATGTTTGAAATGAATAAGGTACTCGTTGGTTTCAGTAGTAATATCTGAATGGTCGAGGTATCATGCAGCTAATGGTTGAGTATAACAGGGTTGGACTAGAGTCACTTGACTAGCTGGGTAGTGTGGTATCTGAGGTTACAAGTAGTTCCCTAGAAGGAGCCAATGCTGGGAGGTCTTGGACTCCTGGTAGTGAATTTTGAAAGGTTTGCACCACAATAATGTCTTAAACAATGCTTCATTTTTCTTTCCCGGCATAACAGGGTCTAGTTAAGATCCAAAAGAAAGGGGTAGATCTTCCTATTTTTATTTTTATTTCTTGAACCAACTAGTAATCCATAAATATACTAAAAATAAGTCGCAATAGTGAGATCACAATAATACCAATCCAATGATAGGAATAAGATGAACATCTAAATAATATAAAAAAGAAACGCATCAGCAATTGGTTTGTCGTTTCTGCTGGTAGCCTGGTATTCAAGAAGTCTTCATTAGAAATTCTAAGAGGTGACAATGACAATCCTCCATTTCTATTTCGGAGGAGTTTGGTCTACCAAAAGGTCATCTAGAGGGATAAAGTGACTGGAGTTCCTTCGTTCAGTTCACAGTATTATAACCTGGATGGCCCTCTACTCTGGGCTTCTTACAGCAAATCGAGTTAGCAAATTTGTTGCTTTAGCTGAGTTCTAAGGGGTTTTTGTCTAGAGTGATATGCCTCTTTGAGCCAGCTTTTAGTGCCTCCTATAATTGCTGTCTTTTAATTCAACAATTGGCCAAATTTTGGATGGTTGAGGATTCAGGAGATGATTTTATTCCTTGGTGCCATTAGTAGCATGGGTGACTGTATTAGAGGTCATATTTAGGACCATCTTCATTTCCTTGGCCATCTGTTTACGTTTGATCGGTCATAAAGTGGACTTGGTTAATTTGTGGTTAGTCTTCCTCTAGTTTGGTTGCTGGCCTGCATTGAGGTTAGTGACTTGGCTATTAAGGTAGGTTCTTTCTTCAGTAAATCTTTTCTGTTTATTTTTTTGGAGGGGGGGAGGGGGTGGGCCTTCATAAGCTAACGAAAATAAAAGTGAAAGAGAACCTGGATACGGATAATAGTTTCCTTCCTTTTAATTAATTATATATATAAATATATATATATATATATATATTTATATATATTTGCATGTCCATCTCCATGAGACATGATATGTCTTGTCATTTAAAGTTAAACCAACACCACCACAAACACCCCCCCCCCCCCCTCTAAAATGAGCTTCAATGCGTATTTATTTTCCATTTTTATATACTAATCATAGTGAAATGCAACACGTCTTTTCTTTATGGTGGATCTACCGGCCTGTTTATCTATGGCTACTGTTTCTATTATTACTATGCACGATCAGATGTCTGGTTTTATGCTGACCTCATTTTTCTTTGGTTGCATGGCTTGCATCTGCTATGGCTTCTTTCTCCTGCTTGGGGCTGTCGGAAAATATAGAGATGAAAAACAAGTTTTGATTCAACAATATAAATCCTAAAACTTAGCAATAACAAAAAGTAAATAGATAGAGTTAAAAAGATTTCACAAACTACAGAATTATGCAAAATTCGTTGTCCTTAAAGGTTGATTCGTGTCACCTGGAGTAAAACTTGGGTGCGAATGACTCTCTTAGCCGAACAAACTCCCATGATTAGATTATAGTAATTTCTTCAAGTTGAATGCACACTCAAGCAAAAAGAACTAAGAACAACCTTATTTGCCTTTCCTAAAAACGAAAAAATTGATGTTGAAATTTTGGTTAAGATGAGCAAAAAATAGAGCAGAATAAATGTGTAGCTGAGAAAACTGAAGAAAACAATAGGGGAATAAGAGGTTTTGCAAGCCAACTAAGTAGAGGACTTATGGGCTGCAACGGTCATTGTGCATGCCCAATTGGCAGCATATTAAATGCCCTCAACGGGCTGTTTGGTTAATGCCCAATGGGCTGAACTGAATTGGACTAAAATGAAAAAAAAAAAAAAAAGAAGGAAAAAGGGTATAGCCCAAGAGAGATAGAGATAAGTCTAAATCCAACCCAAGCCCAACTCTAACCCTTAGCCCATTATCTTTCAAAGTTTCAAGTTATTACTTAAGTTGTACTATAATTTATAAACACACATAAAGACTCATATCTAATCAATGTGAGACACAAGCAAAGTTTTAGTGTTTAAAACACACACACTCCAACAATCCCCCACATGTTACAAACACTAAATTAGGAAAGACGATAAACTCAAGAAGACATAAATCAATATGGTAACATAGTTATTGTTCTTATTGTTGTTGAAGTTGCCTCTTGCCCTACATGTTGTCGCATAATGATCTACCTTGCCACAAATAAAACAATTATCTTTTTTCTTTTGGATTTGAGGATTTGGGCCATTTTCATTATGAAAATTTTCTTTTCCCTTGAAATCATGTTTCTTATTATGTTGTGGAGTTTTAGAGGGTCTTCCCTCTACAACATTCACATTGGAAGTAAATTCTTTAGCTCTAGAAACATTTTCTGACATCCTATTTGTTTCTTCAATTTGAATATCAACGATAATTTGTTGAAGATTCAAATAGGTTCTATGGTGGCTATACCAGTGTTAATACTCTTTCCAAGAGTCTGACAACTTAAACACAAGGCCATGAGTCACAAACCTCTTGGGTAAAACATCACCCTCTTTAGTTAGGTCGGATACTAATTTTTGAAAATCTTCAATTTGGCAAGAAATACTTTTTTCTTCAACCATTTGAAAAGACATAAATTTAGCCGTAGCAAACTTTTTAGCACCCCCATCTTCAAACCCATAACGATCATTAAGTTCATCCCATAAATCTTTAGCACGAGTAAAATGATAATAATTATCAAACAACTTGTTAGATAAACCAAACTTAATAGTATGAACACATAATTTATTTGTTTTTTTTCCCACTTTGCTATATTTTTAGGATCATCTAAGGTTTTGGCTCATAAAGAACCCAGTCAATTTCGGCAAATTCCAAGATGAGCAAAACCCTTTCTTTCCAATGTTTAAAATCATTTCCATCAAAAGCCTCAAGCTTTGTAATTTCTAAAATGACCTTAAGAGAATCAATAACTTGTTTCTTCTTTTTTAAAACACAAATGTCAATCTACAAGATTGTTGGAAAATATAGAGATGAAAATTTTTTTTTGATTCAACAATATAAATCCTAAAAATTAGCAATGACAAAAAGTAAATAGATAGAGTTAGAAAGATCTCACAAACTATAGAATCACGCAAAATGCGTTGTCTTTAAAGGTTAATTCGTGCCACTGGAGTAGAATTCGGTGCGAATGACTCTCTTGGCCAAACAACCCCCCCAAGATTAGATTATAATGATTTCTTCAAGTTGAACGCACACTCAAGCAAAAAGAACTAAGAACAACCTTATTTGCCATTCCTAAAAACCAAAAAATTGATGCCGAAATTTTAGTGGAGATGAGTAGAAAATAGAGCAGACAAAGGGAGAGAGGCGGTTGTGTGTAGTTGAGAAAATTGAAGAAAACAATAAGGGAATAAGGGGTTTTATAAGCCAACTAAGTAGAGGACTTATGAGTTGCAACAACTACTGTGCATGCCCAATGGGTAGTAGATTAAATGCCCTCAACGGGCTGCTTGGTTAATGCCCAATGGGCTGAACTAAATTGTGCTAAAAGGAAAAGAAAGGAAAAAGGGCCCAAGAAAGATAGGGACAAGTCTAAATCCAACACAAGCCCAACTCTAACCCCTAGCCAATTATCTTTCAAGTTATTACTTAAGTTGTGCTATGGTTTACAAACTCACATGAAGACTAATGTGGGACACAAGCAAAGTTTTAGTGTTTGAAACACACATACTCCAACTGGGGCTTTGGATTTTCGTGCCTCTTTGCTCTTTGTCCATCACAGTTACTGGTCAATCAAGTGTGAATAGTGGCTTGATTGGTCTTGTAGGTAAATTCTTTCTTGCCTCTTTGTTTGTTATAGAGAAAGGTCTATGAATTTTGTGAAAAGTAGGTTCATTAGTGCCTCTAGAAGCAAAGGAAGCAAGCCTTTGACTAGTTCCCTAAATTCAGTTTCTTTAGATTCTGCTGTGTTCACTCAGGCCTTGGGAAATTATGGGTATTTTGGGATTTATTGATATTTGGCATATGTATTTATGAGACAGATGTATCTGGGGAAGCTGCTTGCTACATTCACCTTTGCTCTTAGGAAATAACTTCTTTCTTATATGATAATACTGAGAGTGACCTAGTATGTAAGTTCTTACTGTTCTGTACTCAATGTGTCTTTGCATCCCTAGTTGAGCTTATAATTGTGTTCACCTTTTGAACAGTGGGTTAAATCTTAAATGCCATTATTTATTTTTAGATTTTGTTTCTTTTACACAAATATTGAAAGATGCTATCACACAGACAATCGTACTCAATTTTATGGAATTGTTTGATCTTAAAGTTTAAAAAACTCCATGTGGCTTAGTGATATTATCATCTCTCTACATGGAGAACTCGAGTTTGAATCTCCCAAGTATATAAAAATCCTTTTAGGCCTTGGGGACCAATTCCTTACTACATGACATTGTTTGTAATCTCTCCCCCTTTAATTTATCGAAGCTTCTACTGACCTTGAAGTTGTATATATATATGTGTGTGTGTGTGTGTGTGTGTGTGTGTGTGCGCGCGCGTGTGTGCGTGTTTATGTTGGTGAAGTTGTAGAAATGTGCTAAATAGACGAAAAAGTTTTAGTTGGCTTGGTGTAAAGTTTGGCTAACCACTTAAATAATAAAGCTTTATATACTATCTCCTAAATTTTCCCAAGTACCTTACCAACCTATAGTTGAACCCTTACTCCAATACCCAATTGCACTTGTTCTGTAGTGACAGTTCCCCTTTTCAAATGCACGACTCCCAAGTACGTGACTAACCAATTGCGTGGATCCCAGTACGCAACTTCAATCACCAACTAAGAAGGTTGTTGGTTGCAAAGTTCTTCAATTCATCCACACGATGAATATCAAGAAGATGCTTGGTTACAAAACCTTACGGTACACATACACAGCAACTTCTTCAAGAGAAAGAGATGAACTAGGGCAAGAACTTCGTCTCCGGTCACAATTTGCTTGAACAGAGTTTGCTCAATGCTGGTTCAACTTGTGAACTATTTGACGGCCCTTAAAACAATCATTTTATATGTCTAGGGTTAGGAGAAAAGAAAGCCCAAAAACATATTCATGGATCTCAAGAAAATCATATCAGAATTCTGAAATTCTTAAACCTCGACAGATAGGAGGTGTCGAGCAGCTGTCGAGCACACGGGGCTTAAACAGCTTTCTTAAACTTGATAGATGCAGCTGTCGAGTTTTAATGAATTTGCACTATCAGCTTGTTTTCTTGAACAGACTTGAAAGCTTCAACACTTGATCTTGAAACATAGTTTCTTAAAGTATTTAAACACATCCTAAATCTACCCAAATACAAGTAAAGTGCGTTTTGTCAAAGGATAAGCCAATTACATAAAATAGTGACATATGTTCTTAACAAGTGAAACACATATGTCCTAACAGAAAGAACAAAGGTCAGCCTTCTAGGACCCCTTAGAATGGGAAAGTTAGTTAGAGGCTTTTGAAGAAGGAATTTTAAAAGAAGAAAATAACGAAGAATGAGGAAGGGACCAGCCACCAATGTTGCTGACACAACATTGGTTCTGGTACCCAGGGGAGCAAATGGAGGGAATCAATGGTATCCTATAAACCTTAAGATGACACTAAAAAAAGGGTAAGCAGCCAACAATGAAGGGATTCAGCAACAGTGAAGGGGAGTAAAAATACTTGAGAAAACTCTACCAGAATTCAAAAAAGGAGAGAAAGATAGGGAAAAACAACGTCCGGGATCCTCAAATTGCCACTAGAGAACACATTTGGATTCAAGGGGATTCAAACTTCATAATTCTTATAGGCCTGAAGAGCTATCAAAGTCTATGATTTTTGAACTTATTTGAACCTTGTAACCCGTCCTAGTGAGTGTGATGTATCATAAAAATTAAGAAAATAATGAAGTATTTCACGTTATTTTAAGGACCCCTAACACCTCTTACATTATTTTTCCTTTCTTTTTTCTTCTTTATTTCGTTCTTTACTGTTCCTTTCTGTTCAATACGTATATGCTTGTTGTATGTTAGTATGCATGTGTTTTAGGATCCATGCTTTGTGCACCACTTGATTTGAAATCAGCCCAATTTAGCTGCGGTGAACCAAGTTTAGTCCCTTAAAGCATAAAGCATCAAGCCTAGGATCCTTGCTCTTTAACTTGGGCCTATGTGCTGTTTTACAAAAAAAAGAACCCACACAGATGCCTATAGCTTTCTTGCCAAACCATTAACAATGACACCTAAAAGAGCCCCATTAATTAAGCT
Organism: Quercus lobata; assembly: GCF_001633185.2. Lineage (NCBI taxonomy): Eukaryota > Viridiplantae > Streptophyta > Magnoliopsida > Fagales > Fagaceae > Quercus > Quercus lobata. Next base: position 39,486,401 of record NC_044906.1, on the reverse strand, counting down.
ACAATTGTGACTACTTTGATTTTAGAGCATTTTTGGAGGATAAAAACTAGGTATGTTTGTTTATCAAATACTTCTTGTTTTAATTGGATTTATAATAGAGTATCTCCCCCCCCCCCCAAAAAAAAAGCAACAAACTAGTTGACGACATAGTCATTGCAAAGTCTGTGAGCTTTAAGAGATTTAGGGCTCCAAGAACACCATCGAGTGGCAGTGTTTTCTCAAACTGGAAGTTGCTTCACCCAAAAAACAAAAGGTTTTTTCTCAACCTAACAAATGGGTTTAACAGTGTTTGCTCACTTAATTAATTAGCCATGTGGCTAAAATTTAAGTATGGAACTCAAGGTGTAACACATAAGCACTAGCATTGGGGATTTTCAGTTGCTATTTTAGCAACTCACAAGTCAAAATCCACCCACATCCGGGGGTGGGTATCTATTTATTTATACCAACTATGAATAGATTTTTTTTTTTTTTTTCTCTCTCTAAGAGTAGTTGGTTCTCATATATGAAAACCAACTATTCACAAAGATGTAAAAAAATATTATTTTAATGAGGAAGGAGAGACAAAAGGTAGAGAGGAAATATAGATGAAAGATAAGAGAGAGAAACTAATTTTTTTTAAATATTATTTGTTGGTATAGTTTATATTATTTTAATGAGTTGTATGTAAAAATAGAAACTGAGATGTTTGGTGAGTTGTAAAATGAGATGATAAATAGATAAAGTAAATTTTGAGAATGCAAAATAGACACTTCATTGCATCCCTGGATGCTAATACTCAAGGTACTATATCTATAAGTTTTACCCAAAACGAAATCACATTAATGTCAAAAGTAGTCGCATTCGTGTTTATTTTCTAACTCATGTATCCATGTGAGAACATGTTGAATAGCGGTATATAATTTTGTCTTCTAAGAAATCGGAGAACTAAAGAATGTCTAGCTTATCATTTGTCTTAGTCAAAGCTTTGGATAATTAGACACAAATACATGGACAGTTGTAAGAATTGGTTGTTTTTTTATTATCCCCTTTCATATATAAATAGCCTTATCCCATAAGTAGTAAAATCCATAGCTCGAATGAAAGACAAATGACTCGTTTACTTTTGGCATGCCTAAGGTCCTTTGTCTATCATACAAGAGATTATTATTATTATTATTATTTTTATTATTATTATTACAACAAATTATATTTCTGCTTCAATCTCCCTCACTAGGTCACTCGGTTCCATCATCATGCTAGGGAGAATCCCTCTGCGCTGTGGAAGCTTACTGATCTTGTTTAGCTCCTCCTCTGTTAGTGACCAATCGAAGATATCAAGGTTCTGCTTCAACCTATCCTTGTTGAAGCTCTTTGGTACAAAACTCACCCCTTGCTCATACACCCATCTTAGAGAAACCTACAATGCATATGCCAATTACCCAAGAGTATTGCAGCGTCAATATTGGGCTAATAAACCAAATTACCCTATAGGTTTACAAACTCGTTTAAGGACAATGTGTCATAAAGCAAGTCTGTTCTCGATTCTACACAGTTTGAGATGAATAAATATTTGGTATTTCAGATAGAATGTTTCTTGCTTTCATATAATAGTGGATCCTATTAATTAAGTTCATAATAGGATTCATCATTCATATGAGAAGAGAGAACATTACCTCAAAATATTGAATATTTCCGTTTAGAAGAAGTGGTTATAGAATTACTCTCAAAGTCTGAAGAGTCTAATTACCAACTACTCATTCATATGTATCCTTACAATTATTTCGATTTAAGTAGAAATAAATAAAAGTAGTAGAGAAAATAAACCTGGGCAGCAGTTTTCCCTTTAGCCTTGGCAATCTCTTCTAGCACTTTGTACTCAAGGCTTTCGCTGTCTCCCCATTTTGCGCCTCTCGAACCCAGTGGCGAGTAGGCAGTAATATGAATACCCTTTGCCTTGCAAAACTCCCTCAGATCCTTTTGCTGCCAAAGTGGATTCATCTCCACCTTTCATTTGAACCACAAGATAGCATTTGTTACTAGCTAGCTTAGCTATCTAGATAGAACACTATATAGTTTTTTGCTTCTTTAATTTTGATTTTATTAAGGAATTAATACTCCAATCCCTGCGTTTCATTGTTGTATTATCAGTTTTTTCTTTTTTACACATCCTCCTTTTATAATGTGAAATCATGGCTGTTGGGTTATTTTATTTTAAATAGTTTGATAGTTGGAAAATGAGAGATTTGAATTGTGGACATTTGCATTGGAAACAATAGAAAGTGTGAGTTGAGCTACAAAATTCTTGATGAATTTATACTCATTATACATTAACTCTATCTAGGACTTGGGTAATTGAATCACTTATCAACTGATTTGTCATAGGTTGAACTGCTTGATTAATCAAAAAATAAAAAATATATTTTTATAAAAATAAAAAGTAAATAAATATAAGATTGTATTCAATGGACAAAGTTTTTGCTTCTGCTGGGTTTAAGAGAGGTAATTTGTATTGCTGTATTATAGGCATTGCTCCTCTTGTTTTTTTTTTTCTTTTCTTGAGAAATTGATTCTTGAACTTAAATCTCCAACATCTCGCTTCAGTGGAAAATAGTTATAATTGCACCAAGGCTCAAGAGGAATATATATATATAGACACACATCACCGAATATGACTATTATAACTAAATATGATGATTATATTTTTCCTTTTTTCCACTTTATTAGTATATATATTAGAGATTAAATAAAGCAATATAAAAGAAAATTATAAAATTAACTCAAGATGTAAAATAAAATATTTTATAAAGAATATATTTATGACATTTAATGTTTATCAATCTTAATAAACATTGTCTTAGATTAGACAAAAGAAATTAGACACTATTTACAAATCTTTGCTCAATTATTAGTGAGTTATAATGTATATACAAAAGGAAATATAATCTCGTAAAATATGTAAAGGGAAATGAAATACAAAAACTAGATTTTTCAATCAAAACCATAGCTAATGATGTATCAAATTTGTAATAAAATTTTCATTAATTTCTCTTTCAATATAAATTATCAAATTATCTAACAAATACTTATCCGTGGATATTCTTAAGATGGTAGTTGGAAATTGAAACTTTAGTAATATAATCTAAAGATGGGCTTGACCATTGGTCTCAACTCTCAACCAACAAAAGTAATGTCTAAAAGAAAAATGAATTATTTTGTTTTGGAAAATGTATCTTACACCTACGGTACACTTACATACATATGCAATTTTTCATGATTTCTATCTTGAAAATTGTGACTTTTGGTAAAAAAGTGGCACGTGTGTAGGTGGGCGTGTGTGTAATCTTAGTCTCCCAAATGTAGTGTAAAAAAACTGTGGATATATATATATATATATATATATATATATATATATATATTTTTGACTTTTTGATTGAGGTGATAAAATCAATTTAGTTTAATATTTTAATATTTTATTTGAGGGTTGTGGACAATTATAAAAATTGTTGAGAGAGAGAGAGAGATACACAATCCCATTATTTTTTATTAGAATAATATTTTTTGAAATTTTAATGTTGGTTTACATATTCTCTTTATTCTTAACATGTGTACCAAAGTTTGTATCAATAAGATTATATATATATATATATATTAAACTCATGTTTTGTGTAAAATTTTAAAGTTAAAATACTTGAAATTTAAATATTTTATGATGAGATAATTATTAATATCTAATTTTTTGATATTTTACAAGCATGAAGATTATAATTAAAAAAAATGTAATTCAATGATTGATTTGCCAAAATACGTGTTTAATATAGAGTGGTATAATAACTTAGTAAGACAGTGTTACACTAGGTATCCGTTTGGCAACAAAACATAGTTTTTTCTAAGACTTTTTGCCAAATGGACACTAGTTATAATTTGACCTTGACTATATATATAAATTTATTTATTTATTTTTTACTCTAGGATATTAATCCTTCAAATTAAACAAATAGTTCATCTTAGGTAACAGTTCATTAGATTACACTATTATAGTAGACTGGTTTGATTTAACAACTATATATATATATATATATGTATGTATAGTCCTCACTAGCCACTACACTATAATAAATATATTAAAATTATTAAGCTAATTTTACTCTAAATGAAAATTTATCACCACAGTTCTAGTGAGCTAAATACCTATTTTAGAATAACTCAAGTATTTTTTTTTTTTTTTAGTAGTATGTTATTGTTCTATAAGAATAAATTTATGTATGCACAAGAGCGTACCACTTATAACATCTTTCATAAGTAGGGATGACAATTTTACCCCACCTCGCTTGACCCGTCCCTCTCTGTGTGGGTTTTCCCTGCCCCACAAAGGTGGTGGGGTAGGGATGGGGGGAGATTTTAGCTTTGCACCACGGGGCGGGGTGGGGCGTGGATGAGTTTAGACTTTTTAGACCCACCTGCCTCGCGTTGATAGGGTTAAATTGTAAATTTTTCATACCCTAAAACTCTAAAATTTAAACAAACATATAATCAACTTATTATATTCTACCTAATGTGGTTCTCTACATTTTTTTTTTCTCTTTCTCTCTAGCAATGTTGGAAATAAGGTACCAATTTCAACGTTTTCTTTTGTATTTATTAGAAACAAATTTATATACCATTGAATCATTGATTTTGTACTATGAGATTTTTGTTTTTATTATGATAGTGTCTTGTTAAACAATTGGATAATATTATTCAGTATTTGCTAAAAATTATTTTGATTTGATGGAATAAATTTATTTGTAATTTCAAGTATATTTTTATTAATAAAATAGGTTTATCAATTTTTTTTTAATAACTTGGGACAAATAAACAAAAACTAGAGTTTTGCGGGATGGGGCAAGGTTGAGTGGGGCTCCAAGGGGCGAGGATGGAGGAAGACAAAACCATGTAGGTAGGGACGAAGATCCCATCCTTCAGCCCCGTTCCGCCCCATTACCATCCCTATTCATAAGTCACATTTCTCTAGATATGAGTGCATAGTCTATGGGAATTTATATGCATTTATTATATCTATTTATTCTATTTCTTAATCAAAAAAAGCTCTTAAATCTCAACAACCCATTTATTGGATAAGCCTCACTCTAATTAGAATAATTAACTTATTAAGAAGCTTGTGGGTGGGGGCGAAGATCCCATCCTTCTTCCCTACCTTGCTCCATTGCCATCCTTATTCATAAGTCATATTTCTCTAGACATGAGTGCATAGTCTAAGAGAATTTATCTGCATTTATTATATCTATTTATTTTATTTCTTAATAAAAAAAAGCTCTTAAATCTCAACAACCCATTTATTGGATAAGCCTCACTCTAATTAGAATAATTAACTTATTAAGAAGCTTATTAAGAAGCGGATTATTGACGTCAACTCATGTTAAGGCCACACAATGCTTATCCAATAAAACAAGATAAAAAACGAAGCTATTGGTTAGATGGTTATTACACACAGTTGTTTGTTAGTCTAATCTAATTATACCTCTCAACTTCATAAAGGTGAAGGCATTCTTTTTCTTTTTTATTTTTAATTATTGGTGAAGGTTCTTAGTCATTATTGGTATCGAAAATCATGGAGTTAATTAAACTTTTTTAATTGTTTGAGAAGAAAAATTGAAATTATTTAGACTTACTTGGTTGACTGATGGAGGGATTTTGGCAAAGGAAAGGAGTTCATCAAGCCTCCTGGTCGAGAAGTTGCTTACACCAATGGCTTTGGTTAGGCCAAGATTTTGACACTCTTCCATAACTTCCCAAACTGCCTTGATATCAATGGGAAATATAGTTTCTTTAGGAATTGGGAGTCGTTTTACCTCCCCACTAATCTTCAATGGCCAGTGAACCAAAAAAAGATCAAGATAGTCCAGTTGAAGATTCCTACATGCAAACCATCACAAATAACTTTAAAAAGCAATAAATAATTTAACTATAAGGAAACACATATGTGCATGTGTGTGTTTGAAAAATGATTTCTCTACGTGTTATCATGGAACAGATGTAATAGGTTCAAGTTATATGTACTTGAGACTTGTCTTAATTGCGGGCAAGACAAGTTCTGGACTGGCAAAGGTGCACCATAGCTTGGAAGTGATGAAGAGTTCATCTCTGGATTTGATAAGGCCTGTTTTGATGGCCTCAGCAATTGCTTCTCCAAGTGGTTGCTCCGACCCATATATAAAGGCTGTGTCAAAGTGGCGATAACCGATTCCGATTGCATCAAGAACGGCAGATTTTGTAGTCTCTGCCACTTGGGGTTGTGTTGCTGTACCCAGCCCAATTACTGGCAGTGGCATAGTTTGGCTGCCATTGCTTATTGTAACCTTTGGGACATTTGCAGCCATTGCTAAAATCTTTTGCAAATTCTTGGCAAATTGTGATTGCTTTGCTCTATCTAGGACAGACTTGTTTTGGACAGACTACACTAAACTTAGGCAAAACTGACATCTGAGGAAGTAGCTATAAATACAGTAATTTCATGCTCGCCAGGTGGAATCAGATCGCCTGCAATAATTTCTCCTGCAATGTGGTAACAGAATAATTTAATTAGACAATGACAGCTCATCTTTAAACGCAATTACCATAATACCATTTACCAACCTTATTTTGATTTTTTTTTTTTAAACCATAAACTTTTTTTTTTAGGAAGAAAAAAATCATATACCTGGAACAGCAAAATGTATAACAAAAATAAAAAATAAAACCTAGAATACATGGCCTTGGGTGAGGTGCTCCTATGCGCTGACCCGACAAAATTGTAAGATATGGTCAAAAGTGAACAAATGTCATAATTCTAATGAGTCAAATATACAGGATTACTAAATCCTATCTTTACCCCCCTAGTTTTGGGCCTAGGAGAAAGGTGGAGACTGGCAAAGTCATTTGCAATGTATTCTATTTGATTTAAAGGGTAATAATGTCCATCATTCCCTCTTATCTTTTTTTGTAACAATAAATTTAGTATTTACCATATTTGTAATTATTTTTCATCAAAAAAGTGTCGAAAACTTTTTTATTTTATTTTGATTTAATGAAAAATATTAAGAATAGAGGTAAAGTGCTCATTAGGAAAAAGTAAAATGAGGACATTGCTGCATAATAGGGAATTGAAATTTTCCCTTGTAGTTATCGTTTACTTGAAAATAATAATTAGTTAAGTTAGAGAAATGTTGGATATAAACCGAGGCAACAAAAATGAATTTTATTTGATTTTATAAATTATGGGCAAATCATATCATATACTATATAATAAAAGTTGGGTTTCTAAGCCGTGATTGTATCAAGTGATTTCACCAAATTACAGAAATGTTTTTAGAAAAATATATATAATTTTTTTTCTCCTATAATTTCTAAGTTGATAAAAATTATAATTTGATTACAATCCAAAATTTTCATCTAATCCATCTAATCTTTATTTTTTACATGTAGTGTATTATAATCCAAAATTTTCATCTAATCCATCTGATCTGGATATTAATTCGTTATCTACTTTTTTTCAAATATATTTTGTTTTAATTTATTTTATTAGATAAATATCAAATTTTTGGATTTAAAAGAAAAGGCGAATAACAACATGATTTTTACATTATAAAGGAAAAAAAAATTATAATTAACGTTAACAGCTTCATTTTTATGATATTTGATTTTAAATAAATTCCTTATTCTTTTTGCTTATATCAACTTCATCACAACTTTCATTGAGGATATACACAAGGGGAGTTATTGATAATAAATTTGTAATCTACTTTTTTTTCAAATATTTTTTTAATTTAATTTTTTTGGATAAATATCAAATTTTTGAATAACCAAAAAAAAAAGAAAAAAAAGAAGAAGAAGAAGAAGCTAATAACGTTAATTAACAACATGATTTTTATGGTATAAAAGAAAATAAAAAATTGTAATTAACGTTAACAACTTGATTTTTATGGTATTGGATTTTAATTTAAATTTCTTCTTTTTTTGCTTATACCAACTTCTCCACAACTTAAAATTATTGCTTTAAATAGAAACAACTTCTTATCAACTTTTGTTTTTTGGTTGAAGTTTAATTTTATTTGTAGGCCGGATATATATAGGAATGATTATGGATAATAGTTTTATTATACCACGACTAGCTCTCATCTTTAAAGTTCTAGGACACTATAAATAATAAGGCTAGATTCATGATTTTTTTATTAATATTTTAAACGTCCAAGTACCTATCACTTTTTAGGGTTATTTGTTATTTGTTTAATTTTTTTTTATGGAATTTCCTTGAGGTTTCAAAGCAATCGATCAAACAATACTCTTGGTATTGAGTTTTTCTCAAAAAAAATTCTTGAAGTTTATATTTACACATTTTGTTTCGATAGGGTGAAATTTGGTGCCTCTGACCTCATTTTCAAAGACAAAAATTCAATTAATTTGTTAGTTTATATACTTTTATTTTTTAATGTTTAGTAATTTGGGTTGTTCATAATTCTTAACTATTACGTTGAGGTTACCACTTAAATATGCTTTCAATTATTTTTTATTTATTTATTGAAGTCAAGGTTTTTCATTTAAATATGCACTTGAGATTTAATTATGCAAACTCCCTTTATATTTTTTAGGCATCTCCTTTTATATTAGTTGCATAGTTATTTACCATATTCCATTCAATTAATTTTGGACTTATATATGATTTTATTGATTTATAAAAACTTAATCTTACACAATATGCATTCACTATATAACTTAAAGTAAAGGGTTACTTTGTTTTTAAAAAAATAGAGTAAAAGATTACTTTATTTTTATTATCTATTTAATTTTAATTAATATAAAAATTATTATTTTTTCATTAATATACATGTAGGGCCGGGAAGCTTATGATCCGGCCCACGCTTTATCCGGGCTCAGGGCCCGTGCCGAGGAGGTAGTGTGCCAAGGACGAGTGATCAAAGGCCGAGGGGTTAAGGGGAACAGCTGAGGACGACCCTGTCCTCGGCACTCCAAGGTTTTGATGAGAAGAGCAACGTCTAAGTGAAGGTCATCCCCAAACAGTCCCCTGAAGGGGATGTGAGTGGAATAAGGCCCACATGGAGGTACGGTGCAAAATAGGTTCAAGAAAAATACGTCCCAGAAAAATACGTCCCCTTCGCATTAAATGCACCGGCCAACGTCTTGATCATGTTAATGAGAAAAGACGCTTGGACGATGTAACTTCGATCCTCGCGACTAAACAGAAAAGTAAGAGGGGACAGCTGATGGGACAGGTACAGAAGTAAGCACCTGCCTGACCAATAAGTGGAGGGCTAGGATCAACTAAGAAGGACTATATAATGTAAAAGTTAGTGTGCCAAGGAAGGGGCTGGAAAAAATGGCCAAAAACCAGAGCCTCCCAGCCCGCCTCCAGGAGAAAAACTCCTAGGGCGAAGACGACTTAACCATGTATAGATATCACGAAAAACCCACCGTTTGGCGACCAAGGCCTAGCCTTTCAAACCCACGCTCTACAAATGATATTGTTTGGGCCTTTTTACGTGCGAACCCAACACTGTTACGGTTCGTTACGAATCGTGTCCTTACAATACACATGATTCTTGATTAAGCCATGCATTGCACGGACATAATACTAGTTAACTATAATATTTGACTTCTCTATTTTCTATTGATATGACGAAAAATATTAACAATAAAGGTAAATTTCTTATTAGGAAAAGATAAATGAGGACCTCATCACATTTTGGTTAACATTAGGTCTACAGTATACTTAATGGAAAACTGAAACTAGCCCTTTTCATTATTTTTTAACTTCAAAATACTAATTAGTTTTTTAGCTAGAGGAATTTTTTTTTTTTTTTTTTTGATAAGATTAGCTAGAGGAATATTAGATATACATTGAGGCAATAAAAATGAATTTTATTTGGTTTTATAGATTATGGGCAAATTAACATAATAGTTGACTTTTCTAGCCATGAACATTACATAAAACTAGTGTGTAGTCCCGTGCATATGCACAAATACAATTAAAAATAATCACAATTATACGATTCAAATTATACATTTTTTTTAGAAGAAGTTCAAATTATACATGGTCTGGACGCCTAAAAAAATTCCCCCATTGGTGGGTGTTTGGGGAATTTCTCTTCTAAGTTGGTTGCACATTGGGCCCTTGATGATGTGACTCTTGTGTGCTTGTGATTCTAAGGTGGGGTGTGTGCATGTGAGTCGATTTTTCTTATTTTTATTTTAGGAGTTGCCACCAACCATTGATTTTGTGTTAGGTGTGATTGGTCACCTAGGGGGTCTAATTCATTTTAGGTTGCCAAATTAACTAAACCAAATTTTAAGAGTTCATTAATTAAGGCAAACCAAAAAGACTCAAAACAAGGATCTTGGACTCAGAAGTTTGGTTACGTGTGAGGAAGGTGTTAGGCACCCCACAACGCCTATCCGAAGATAGTTTCTTATTTTAATTTATTTCAAACATTATCTTTTTGTGAAGAAATAGAAAACTTGGCATTTTGATTTTTGAAAAGAAGAAGAAGAAGGTTTTGCAAACAATATATACATATATACGCATGTGAGTAATTATTTAACATATAGCTTGCATGTGAATATTAACTCTAATGAATATTTACAAACAAAGCATGTGAGGTATATACATAAGTAACATGTAGGAGAGCATACAAAAATAATCTACAAGAGTATGTGAATAGAATACTTAATAGGTAGGTAGCATGTGAATGTTAACTATGCATGAACAAACTATAACAAAAAAAAAAAAAAAGAGTTAGTAGAGTAGCACCTTGTTGTCATCCACAATTCTCATTCATTATCATGTAAAAAAGATGACAAGTAAAATAAATTAGTGCCAAAGAAATGAGAGGGAAAATATAAGCTTGATTGGTGTTCAAGGATTCAAGAAAATGAACCATGGACACAAATTTTTAACAACACTATTCTAGGGAAAAGTTTGAAATCATAATGTATGAACAAATTTTACAACATTAACTTTTTATTATTATTTTTTTAAAATGAAGATTGAAAAAGAAACTTTTTTTTGGGAGGTAGAATTTTATTGAGAAATTTTAAGAAAACATTTTCAACACATTTTTAAGAACAGTTCCTTTTGAACAAGCAAAGTTGCAAAGGCAAAGTAAGTTTTCAAACATTTAATTTAATTTTTTTTTTGAAAAGTGACATGATTTAAAAAAAAAAAAATTTAAGTTCAAAATATTTCTAAAAAAAAGGTTCATGGGTATTTATTTTTGAAAGAAATAGAGTTTTAGGCTCCAAGAAAAATCCCATGATTTTTATGCAAAGACAAGTTTCAAAAGACTTTGCTTGTTCAATAGATTTTTTTTTTTTTAAATGAAAGAAATTCCAATGCGGTAAAAACATTCTTGAATATATATATATATATATATATATTTTTTTTTTTAAATTTTGAACAAAATTTTTCGGATTTGGTTTGAAAAATCAAACATTCTTTTTAAAAGCATTTTTCACCGTGGTAAAAACATTTAAAAAAAAAAAAAAAGAACTTGATTTTCAATTCTTTTAAGAAAAAGAAGAAAACATGTTTTTTGAACAAAAATCTAACGTGGCAAAAACATTTTTTGAAAACAAATTCTTAGACACAAAATTTTGGGATTTTTGCAACAAAATGAGAAAACATTTTTTTTTAAAATGCTTTTTTAGAAAAAAGGCATTTTTTTTTTTTTTGAAAGAAAAGGGGATTTTTTTGAAAGAAACCTTTTTTAAAAAAGAAAGACTTTTTTTTTTTTTTTAAAGATCTTTGTTTTGAAGGAACGTTTTTCTTAGAAAAAGGGAGGAAAAAGAAACTTTATTTTGAAAAGCATTTCCTTAGAAAAGTGTGTAAAGAAATTGTTTTACCCAAGCAATTTTATTTTATGGCAACATTATTGATGAGAAAGGTAAAGGAGCAAATGTAAAGTGCAGAAAAAAGAAATTAAAGGGATGACATAAAAATAAAAGGGAAGGGATTTCTTGAAAATAAAATGGATGACATAAATGTAAAGGGGCAGGGATTACTTGAAAATAAAATGAATGACATGAATGTAAAGCAAGAACAATAGAAATACCTTGATGCCTAGATGGAATGGAATTTCTTCCCCTAAGGGTACTTTCCATATAGAGTCTAGGAGATGGTCCAATACCCATCTAGAGAAATAATTAGAATATCACAAAAAAGCACTAACAAGATAGACATAAAAATAAAGATATATTTACACAACAATATAGCAAGTAAAATAAAGAGATAATGTACCGCTTTTCTGTAAAAAAATAAAAATAAAAATACATAGACAATGTAAAGAAATGAGCTTCATATATATAAAGACAATGTTTACATAATAATAAAAAGAAGATGGGATGGGTGTAGTTATGGAAAAACTACCCATCCCTACAAGCTTACCCACAAAATTACAAGCAAAAATGGAAGAGGCTTTTTGTGATAGGTTTCCAAGAGAGAGAAAGGAAAGAGAAACCTTTTTTTTTTTTTTTTTCCAAAATTTCTAAAAGGTTTTTCTGATAACTTTTCCACTCTTTTTCTATTTTTCCCTTAATTTTCTCTCTATTTTGCCACAAAAAGTTCCTATTTTTCTCAAAAATATAAGAGGGTATTTATAAGGAGACGAGGGAAATGGTAGGCTAGCTGAAGTGTAACATGTTACACTTAGCTAGCCTCCCATTTTTGCCACCTCATTGGATTTTTTTTTTTTTTTTTGGTCCGATCTTCGTGTAGCTGTTAGGAGGCATTTTCAAGCTCCGTTTTCTTTAAACATTATATGTCTGAAAATCTCTGGATGTTTAGTTTCCAATGGTCGTGACCTTTTCAGATTTGGAGCTATGATCGAGATATTGCAATCAGAAGGAAGGTGACACAATGCTAAAAAATTCTGTGACGTTTTTCCTTAATAAATTTGTATCTTCCAATTTGGGGTAGATATCATCGAGCCTTTTTTATGAGAAGTAGTCAAGACCTTTTTCTTCTAGATGGTTTAGCCAGATCACTCCAATTCTTGCCCAATCGATACAATTTATTGCGCAAAAATGGCCTAAAAACTGCATGTTTGTCTTGGAAAAAAGTGAAGATTTTATTAGAGTTTTAGTATTTTGGTGATATCTCATCCGTTTTAACTTCGATTTTGACCTGTAAGCTATCGTTCCAAAGGTAAAAATATGCCCTACGAAGTGGTCTAAAATTCAACTTAATATGACAGTTTCAACTTTTTGACCATACTCGGTTAGGATTTTGGCCTTAATTGTTATAAAAAGGGATTTTAAATGTTGTGACCCTTTGATCCACTATCCAATCATGTTGTATTTATTTTTACCCTTTTTAGCTTTGAAATTTGTAATTTTGCACCTTTTCTCAATTTTTTTTTTTTTTTTGGATTTTTGGTCTTTGTTTTGATGTGTGAATCGGGGTTGAACAAAATACGATATCATCAACTGCCCCTTCTTTGTTTAATATTTATTAGCATAATAAATATTGGACAAAGAATTAGATAAAGTATTTTGTCCCTCCCAATTTTAGTGTAAACAAGTTCTTTTTTTGTTTTGATTTGTTTTTGATTTTTTGATTTTTTTTTTTTTTTTTAGGCTAAAAAAAAGTGCAAGGGTATTTTAATTTAGATATCATAATTAGACTAACCCAGATGAGTGTTATTCTTTTAAAATATTTTTCCCAAAGTTTTACGGAGCTTGTAGCACTTCGTTACTCAAAATTCCCATTCTGCTAGGTAAAATTGGGCATAACTGCACTAAAAGATGAAATAGGGAGTTTTAGAGAGAAAAATTTGAAATTCAAAATTGTGAGTGGAAAGGGAGCCAATAAAAGAGGGGGGGGGGGTGGTGGGGGAGAGGAGGGTTCCCAAGGCCATTTGGCCGAACCCCTCTCTCTCTCTCTCTCTCTCTCTCTCTCTCTTATTTCTTCCAAATTTCTTGCATTTTCTCGCCAACCAAGCGCTTCTTAAGAAATTTTCCAACAACTTTGGTCTTTGGAGGGAGGTTTCTTCATCCACTTGTTCTTCCAACCTTGTCCATTTTGGGTCCTTGAATTATTTCTCAAACTTTCCTATTTCATTGGTTAGTTGCAAGACATAGGTAGATAATATATGTATGTGTATATATAAATATATATATATATATATATATATATATGCGAGAATATGTGCTAGAAAATGTAACATGATATGGGCAGATTTTTATTTTGCACTTTATTTATTATTATTGGAATTTTCTTATATTTATTAGAAGTATGTGAAATAAAAGGCAAATGCATGAAAAATGATTATGAGCATGGAAAAATTAGCATGTTAATTAGGTTAAACTAATTAAACAAGCAAGATGATAGAGCAAGTATTATGCATGGATATTAACAAACATAAAGATAGAGCAAGCATTATGCAATATGTATGGGTAAAAAAAAAGCATAAATAGGCTAATTTATGTTCGGGCTAAATTAAACCTAAACACATGAAAAAGGTAGATTAGAGAGCATAAATAGGTTAATTTATGTTCGGGTTAAATTAAACCAAAGCATGTGAAACAACAAGTTTGATTAACATGAGAAAGGTGATAGATGAATTAAACAAGCTATACCCAAAAATTGATTGTCATAGACAAGGTAATAGATGAATTAAACAAGCTATACCGAAATTAACAAGGTGACAGAATTAAACAAGTTATACCAAAAAGTTTAATTAACAAGGTAGTAGATGAATTAAACAAGCTACACCATAAGTTAATTATCATGAAAAGGGTAGTAGATGAATTAAACAAGCTACACCCAAGAGATTATCATGAGAAAGGTAGTAGATGAATTAAACAAGCAACATCATAAGTTAATTATCATGAAAAGGGTAGTAGATGAATTAAACAAGCTACATGACATGAAGTAATGAACTAAACAAGCTATACCAACATGAAAGGATTTAATTTAAGTTCGGGCCAAATTAAACCTAATCATGTAGAGGGGGGCTTTAAGCATTAATAAGGGGTAGATGAATTAAACAAGCTATACCCATAAGGCATGAATAGGTTAAATTAGGTTGAGCTAACTTAAGACCTAAACATGCGAGCATAGAATTAAATACGTACCTTGTTTGTTGAAAATGTGAAATTGTTGCAGGTAGATCATGGCACAGAGGAAGGTAGATAAAGGCAAGGAGCCAATGCATGAGTCCTCCATTGAGGGGAATGATTATTGCCCTATTGATTATGTTGATGTGAGAGTGAGGTCTGAGAGTAATTCTTCTTCCGAGGGGAGATCCTCTGTTTCGCGAAAATAGGGTCGTTCCTCTCGTAAGGGATGTTCTTCCTTTCGGACCCACGGTCCACGGGCTTCGCATTTTGTCTTACATCAGGGAGTCATTCCTTCAGCTGGACTCTTGAAGGACTTGAGATCACATCCTTCTTTTTGCATTTGACACAACATGGTACAAACTCTTCTATTTTCTTTCCTTTGCATTTCCTGCTGCTTCTTGTTCTTATGTGTTAGAACTTCCTTTTCAAGAGAGGAAGTCCATGGGTTGTGGGCAGAATTCCTGGATTGACTTCCACAACATTTTGGGTTGGGCTAAAGGGCAGTATCAAGATTTCTTGTGCAGTCTAGGCTTTTGGGACTTCTTGAGCATTTCCCCTAGTGCTTCTTTGTCATTCTGCCTAGGAGCCTTATGGGGGAGATATTTTGCCGAGACAGGGACTTTCCATTTGTCGACCCTGGAGTTGGCACCTTCTCCGTTGGACTGGAGTGTGATCCTCGGTATACTGATGGGTGGTGACATTTTACCCTTAGTATGATCCTAAGTCCCTAAACTTTAACAAAAGTTTGTTTTTCGACCTTAAACTTTAAAAAATTATTTTTTCATCCCTAAACATTGTAAAGAGTTTTTTCAATAATTTAGAGACAAAAATAAGGATGAAAAAAGAACTTTTTTCAATAGTTTAGGGATGAAAAAAGAGCTTTTAGTAAAGTTTAAGGACATAAATAAAACATTTTCAATACTTTAGGGATGGAAGATGAAAATTTCAATAGTTTAAGGATAAAAAATGAACTTCTTAAAGTTTAAGGATGAAAAACAAACTTTTAGTAAAATTTAAAGACCAAAGTAGTATTGTACCCATTAAAATTTAAATAGGACACGTGGTGCAAAATTGAGAATCCAATTAAAAACTAATTGGATTTTCTCGTAACTTTATCTATTAATATATATGTGTGTGTGTGTGTGTGTTGGGGGGGGGGGGTTCAGTTAGCTCAATTGGTCTTCAGTTAGTCTTTTCTTTTATTTGATTTTATATATCGAATAAATGCTTGTTAACTTGGATTTTCATGTATTAATTTAGTTTTCCCTTTAAAAAAATTTATTAATTTAGTTTTGAATTTTAATATATTTCTTATTTTGGAGAAAATTTAAAATTGGATGAAACCAATCAGTGAAAATGAATCCAAATACAATGGATTGGGTTTTCTTGGTTGACGAGTTGGGTTATGTTCAAATAAAAAAAAATTGTTTATGTTGATTTTGGTTTTGGTCTCAACATAAATAACCCAACACGAGGTGACATATATTATACAACTAGCTTCTTTGAATGCACTATGCGTGTACTTAGAAACTTTTCTATTTTTTCAAAATGTTAAAAATTTTCATTCATCCCAATTAAGGGTTTATACATTTATCAATTACCGAAATAGATAAAACTGTGATGAGACCTAGTAACAAAAAAAAAAAAAACAAAAAAAAAATGAACACTACAGTTACAATGAAGTTGTTATTTCATGATTGGTTGTGAGAGTATTCATTTTTTGTGTTAGGTCTCATTTCAGTTCTATGTATTTTAGTAATTGGCAAATGCATAAAATTCATTCGATAAATGCTTAAACCCGAATTGGGATGAATCAAAAAATTTTAACACTTAAAAAACAAAAGCCTTTGAGCATGAGCATAGAGAAAGAGGCTAGTATGGTTTATTTTTTAAAATATTTTGGGGATATTTTGGTCATTTTCGAGATTTCAAGGTCTTTGTTTCATTGTAGAGATTTGTGAATATTTTTGTCATTTTAGAGGTTTCAAGGGGTATTATGGTCATTCTAGCAATTTTAGGGAGTATTATGGCCATTTGCAATGGATTTAGGGTGTTTTTGGTAATTTTAGAGGTTTTATTGGTATTTTGGTTATTTGGGAGGCTTTCGAGGGTATTTTGAGGTTTTAGGGATAATTTGATCATTTTGAGTCTTCCAAGGGTATTTTTTTTGTTCAAGGGTAATTTTGTTTTAGGTGTTGAGGCTATTTTCAATCAATTTATTATTACAATAATTTTAATTGTTTCTAAGAATGTTTATGAATTTGTAGATGCTTTGGGCCGGGCTTTGGTTCGTGGCCTATACAGAATCAATTATGGGAATGTTACATTTTTGGATTATGAAAGTTCAATAAGTGTATAAAACACCTTGAACGTTTAGACCCCCAATTTACAAATTACCAATTCAAGCTTAATATCAAACAATTAATGTGCGTAAAGTGAACGTAAGCTTAATATAGAATTGATAAACAATCTAAACCAAATAAATTCACATCCATAGCAGAAATTAAATGGAAAAGATTAAGGGAAGAGAGATGCAAACACAAGGACAACACTCGATGTGTTATCGAAGAGAAAGCCGAAACTTTCAGCGTAAAACCTCTCCACTGTCCTCCAAGCGGTAAACAATCCACTAAAGAATGTAGTTGGGATACATGAACAGCAGAAGACCCTCCAAGCCTAATCTACCCAATGTACCTAAGCCCTCCAAGCTCCTACTCCAATGAGGTTACGTCGAACCTATTTCTTCTCTAACTTGCCAAATTCCGCTACTTGACCATAGCATCTACCAATATGAAATTGGTCCCTTCTTAACTACTTCCCAAACACCAAATAGCCTCCTCACATATATGGGTATGGTGAGAAAAGGTTTTGGTAATGTACCTCTCAAGGATTTGACAATGGAGAGGAAGAGAGTAGAGGAATTTGAAGAGTCTCTATGTGAAGATTGAGGATGAATCAATCTTGTTTTTCTCTAGGGTTTCTCTCTCAAAATTCTCTCTAAAAGCTCTTTGAATATCGTGGGTATAAGGGTATATATATATATATATATATATATAGTAAGGTGAGAAGGAATGTGAAAAGTCAGTTTTTCTCAAACAAGGTGTTCTGGCGACTTGACCTCGTGACTGAGTTGAGTCGCGAGTTCAAGCCGCGAGCTAACGGCCTGGCCAGCCTGGGACTTTTATCCTGTAGTGCAACAGCTGACGCGACTCTTCAGCTTCTGGCATGTTTGGCACGTGTGCACCTTTTTGGCGGCTTGCAAGTCGCGAGCCACCCGCGAGATTCAGTCGCGAGTCTCTACTTCTTTGCACAATCTTAAGCATTTCTTTACACTCTCTCACACACTACCCTTACATGATTCCCACCTAAATACAAGGTTACTAATTACTAAAATACAAGCAAATTTGGCACGGAATAAAACTAACAAGATGGTTGATAAAATTCAACCTTACAGATTATGATGGTAATGTAATTGATAAACCAAACCATAATTTTATATTGTTGTGATGTGATTCCATGGATTAAAAATTATAATAGTGTAACATTACAATATAATGTAGAATCAAGCAAACAAAATGCCCCCTAAATAATGATAGATTTGTTGACAATGGTTCTTGACTCAAGCCGGACTCTCAAATTGATGATGATGCAATTGTCCTTGGATGCCATAATGTGGTCTTTGTGGGGTTTTATTGGTTGCAAACTTCAGATTTATGAAATTCAAATATGTAAAAACCGCTTTATTTTGTTGTGGTTTTTTGTAATTATTTAGTAGTTATTCAAAGGCAGTTGTGGGTTTATTAGTTTTGAAATGTATAAGCACAACTTTTACTCAAAATTCATTTTTACTATTATACCCTCAATTGTTTTTTAAGTTTGGAATGATGTTAGGTAAATATTAATGATGTTTAAGAGAATTCAAAGAATCAATAACTAAGGCTATGTTTGGTTTTAGCATTACTCAAAACTCTAACCTATATCTCATATTCCATTCTCTATTTTTCTCTTAACTCTTTTCCAATTGTGTTTGGCTAAAAAATTTGGATGTGGTTTTCAGCTAAAACACACATCTTTAACTCAAAATAGTGGACCCCACAAGCTAAAAGTAGTTAGAACGGTTCTATACCTTAATCTGTGTGTTCTTTTCTCTCTCCCTCATTTGTCTTCCATTTTTTTTTTTTGTCTCTCACACTCCTCTTCCTCTTTCATTTTTCTCTTCCCCACTCATCAAAGAAAGAACAGTAACATCTCACAAATCTCTAGCTTCATTCTCCTAAGCTAATTCAAGTGACTACCCCAGATCAATACTCTCTCTCTCTCTCTCTCTCTCTCTCTCTCTCTCTCTCTCTCTCTCTCAATTGTTGCTTCTAGATCCACCCATATAGTTAGATCTTGTGTTTGATATGTACCATAGCCTAAAATTTCCTATTTTATGTGGTAAGTGTGTGTGTGTTATGTTTTAACTATTAATAATATTTTATTACATATACCACACTTGCATCTAATAATTTCTCACCCAATCCCTATCAAATACCCATTTGGTCCCATTTACATTGAACCCAATGGTATAACATTCCTGTCAGCCTATGAGATTAATTTCTTGATGGTGGTTGTGTGGAAAAAATAAAATACAGTGCTTTTCCTTTTCCACTAAAAAATAGACACCTAAATATTTAGGCTGTGTTTAGTTTTGGTGAAAGGATCTTATGGGTGTTTGGTTGGACTGGAAAACCCGATCCAATTGAAATCAATTTATAGTTGATTGTAAAATATGGCCGGGTATAGTGTAAAATATTTTTCACTTTCATTTTCACTTAAATCCCTCATTCATTCATTCATTCTCATTCATTCATGAGAGAGAGAGAGAGAGAGAGAGAGAAGAGGAAAAGGGAGAAAGAGAGATGTTACCTTGATTGATAGTGAGGACGACGGCCACAAATGGCAATGAGATGGGTGGCTAGAGCTCTACAGTCCTCTCTCTCTCTCTCTCTCTCTCTCTCTCTCTCTCTCTCTCTCTCTCTCTCTCTCTTTGTGTGCAAATCTGCCACACCCTCTCTCCCAGCCAGTCCAACCTCTCTCATGAACTGATCAACATCAATTGGTAATTGGCGACAGTGGTTGGGTCCGATTTAGGTTTTGGCTGAGTTTTGGTTAGGTGGTTGGCTGGGTTTAGATTAGCATGGATGGGTGGTTGGCATGAGGCTTTGAGTTTTTGTGTGGTGGTTGCTAGGTTTTTGTGGGGTGGTTGTTTGAATATATAAATATTTTCTGGCAAAAATTTTACATGCAAGACAAATACTGGAAACCATTGTCTAACACATTTTATAGAACACAACCAAACACTTGAAAATATTTTATACTCTAAAAACATTTTATGCTCAGTTCAAACACAGCCTTAATGTATGGCTTGGAAACCAATGACTAATACACGGTAGATCCTAGAGTCCCATATCATTCGAATTTAATTAGCTCGTGACAAGAACATTATTGGAATTTGAGTGATATTCGAAATACTATAAGTTTTATTATATAAATATTTATATTTTATTGAAGCAACACCAATAAGATTATAGCATCATGTCTCTGCATCAAGCTCCAGCACAAGGTCATGGGGTCCCAAAATAGAGGCAAACGTTACTCCCTTGCGCTGAGGAAGCTGATTGATCTTGCTTGACTCCTCCTCAGTCAAGGACCAATCAAAGATCTGAAGGTTCTCGTTCATCCTTTTCTTGTTAAAGCTCTTTGGAACCAAACTCACCCCCTGCTCGTACACCCATCTCAAAGAAATCTGCAAAGCATGTACTAATAATCAAGTAATCTGAGTAATCAAGCTTTGAAACTTAGTGACATTGCCTAATTTTCTCATAAAGGAGAACCTGAGTTCAAATATCTCGTTCTTCCACTTCTCAATCTATTGTTTTTAAAAATATGTTTTGACTAGCTTAATATTAAAAGTATTTCTTTAATGTTGCAGTAGAAATCTTTTTCCACACTTATCATGGGTCATAAAAAATAAAACAAGTTTTCTAATGGTGTTAGATAAAAGTAAAACATCAAAATTTCCAGGGAAAAACAGAGTGTATACCTGGGCAGTAGTTTTTCCATGTGCCTTAGCAATCTCTTCCAGGACATCACACTCTACAATCCTATTGTCTCCCCATTTAGTCCCATTTGCACCCAGTGGAGAGTAAGCGGTAATATGAATATCCTTTGCCTGACAGAACTCCTTCAATTTCTTCTGCTGCCAAAGTGGGTTCATCTCGACCTATAAAAAGAAATCATGTAAGCCACCAGAATTGGAATTCTCAGTTTATTTTTTAATGAAGTGGAACCTCATCAAGGCAGAACCCTTTAGACCCATCATTGTCGAGTAAACCATAGTAAGTTGGAATTCTCATTATGATTCAAGTGATATGATATTTGAGACATTTGTTACAAGTTTTACTCACTTGATTGACAGCCGGAGGAATTTTGGCAACTGAAAGAAGCTCCTCCAGCTTCTTACAAGAGAAATTGCTGACACCAATGGCCTTAGTGAGGCCAAGATTCTTACATTCCTCCATGCCTTCCCAGACAGACTTGATATCTAAGGGAAATGCTTGTTCCTTTGCAATGGGCATTTGACGCACGTCTTGGCTCAATTTTAAGGGCCAATGTATTATATACATATCCAGGTAGTCCAACTTAAGGTTGCTGTATGTAAGAGTATTAGCATACTAGTTCTTAAAAAATTTGTCATTTTGCACTCTAAAAAATTATTTTATCATACCATTTCACAACTCACCTAACATCCATTTTTTATAACTACCCAATCAAATAAAATTATTGCTTCTGAAATTGATGAATTAATATTGTAAAAAACAACGAAATATCATGAAATTGATGAATTAAAATTATTTTTAAAGCAAACTGTCCTAATTCCTGAGTAATCCTGACGAGTCAACCCAGTCAAGCCATAGTTTAATAGTTTAGGATCTCAAGTTTTGTGGCCAATATTTCCTCAAACAATACCCTGAAAGAAAAATTATCCTAGTACTATATTTGATATAGAAAAACAGATTAAAAAAATAGAGAATTAGAAAGAAGACAAAGATTAGTACTTTTCTAATCATGTATTGCTTTCTCTAGACATTAATTAAAGAAAAAAATGGATACCTTAAACTCATCTTGATTGCTGGCACCACAAGATCTCTCCCAGCAAAGCTAGCCCATAGCTTGGAAGTGATGAAGAGCTCGTCCCTAGACTTAATAAGGCCCAGACTTAGAGCTTGGGCTATTGCTTCTCCTAGAGGCTTCTCAGACCCGTATGCATAGGCTGTGTCAAAGTGGCGATAGCCTGCTTTGATTGCTTCTATGATTGCAGCTTTTGCTGTTTCAGGATCTACAGGAGGGTACGATGATGTTCCCATGCCTATAACAGGCATTTTAAGATCACAAGAAGAGCTTAGACTTACCTCAGGAACCAGAGCCATTTTCCTAACTCCCAACTACTTTCTCGCGTTGTAATTTGTATACCAATCCTTCCTCCTATATATAGAGAACAACAGTTACATACTAAATTTTCCCTATATATATATATATATATATATATATTTTTTTTTTCTTTTTTTTGATGGGAGAGGCTTGCGTCTAATGACCAGTTCCATTGGACATGTTAGGATACAGATACATGTCTAAAACTAAATATGTGTTCGTATCTTAATGTATCCGGTGGAACTAACCACTTTACACAAGCCTAACCCCCCCCCCTTTTTTTTTAACAACTAAGTTGATAAGTTCTTATTCTTCTTCTAGAAAGCATGTGGACACTTAGGGTCTGTTTGGATACTGAAAACTAAAAAAACTGTAGCAAAATAATTTTTAAATATGTAAATAGTGTCGTGGGACCTATTTTTAATTAAAGTTTTGTTAGAAAAAAAGATTTGTAGGTCCTGTGAACATAAATTAAATTAAGTGTTCTGTCACCACATCCCGGTGATTGGGCAAACCAAATACTAAAGGGTAAGGAAAATAAACGCAAAAGAAAGGAAATGATTAAAAAGCATTAAGCAGCTGGGTTGGTAGGGAAAAACTGGACTACATTATTGGCAGGCTGATCTGGAACTCAGTTAACGCTCTTCTAAAAAAAAAATAAATAAAAAAATAAAAAAACGTGAAACGCAGAAACATAGGGATGTGGACGTGTATCCAAACGGATACTTATTTCCACAGAATTTGTTAGAACTTATGAGAAGTGCAACTATGCCTGTAAGTGGTGGGTCGATGTGCTATTGATGGTTTACCAATTACAGTCAGATATATCATCAAATTGTGGCAAAGTATATGATCATAAAAAAATAAAAATAAAAAACTAAATTCTTTATCTAAGTTATCATCGAACATCATGTTTTTACTTATTAATAGCAATTTACTATGTTTTGTGACTCTTGACTTTATTTATAGAATAATAAGTATGTGTTTCTACAACAAAAAGGGTACGTAATGAGATCACACTCTCGAATTGAGATTAGGTGTAATGCCTAGGGTATTGTACGTGATGCAATAGTTATGAATTATTGAGATTTATAGTTACAAAAAATAATTTTAAATCTCAACCATTGAATATAAAAAAATAAAAAAATAAAAAAAGAAAGAAAGAAAGTAAAACTAGTAAAAAAATTGTTATGCACGTTGATCTCAATCCCACTCTCACTGTCTCAGAACTTCAAAAGATACCGTCTTTGTTTGTTTCCTTACAAAATTCCTCATCGTCTCATCCCCAAATGACAAAAAACACACATGCACAGCATATTTTTGGAGGGGATTTAATTTTTTAATATGCACAACATGTGTTCCAATTCATAGGTACTCATGATGTCACTATATATTTTATGAGTAAAACTTAAACACAAATTTTTAAATAATGTATTTTAGAGGCTCAAATGAAATTTAACCAACTGGCTACAATGGCTTATAATCTTAAATAACACCGTTTTAAGTTATATTGAGCAATACAACAACATAATTGAATTTAATTAATAAATCTAATATAAGCACTAAGCAGCTATCTAAGTTTTGTCCATTTTGTACTCTGAATAATTTTTTGCTGTTGTTGTTGTGTCCATCGCTGTCCTCTTATTTCTTAATACATTGATTAAGGTCTTCACGAGCTCAGTGGCCTGTTTATTTCTGGAAAATATATATATATATATATATATATATTTATGATTTAGTAGGGAATTTCAACGAGTCCTGCTTGGTTTGTGTAAATTTTTCAAAGTTTTGGACCTGAAAATGATTGATTTGCGTATGTTCTCTGATTCTTTGAATTCGTTCACGATTCTTTTGAATTGAATAATGAGGTAATGGATAAAGGCAGGAGTGGACATTTTGGACCCTCTAGATGGCATTATTAGATTGACCGTTGAATTCGATGCACTGCCCTTAATTAATGCAAATAATAATAATAATAATAATAATAATAACCAACCTAAGCTCAAGCTGAGGAGGTTGTATATTTTTGTTGCATATATCTTCTTTCTCATATCAGGTAGACCCCATATTTGAGAGTGAACCTCACAAGTGTGGAGTCCACCCTCATGTGAGAGAAAGGATGCTTGCAATGAAAATATAATGAATTTTCTCCAAGTTGAGAGTGATGGATAAATCCCTTTCACATAGATTTTTTTTTTTTTTTTTTTTTTTGAGATACTTTGACATAATCTAGGTGTTTATGTGTGTGAAACTCTCTTTTAGAAACTTAAACCCTGATTCTTGCCTCTTACATCCTACAAGTACTTATACTTGTGAAGTAACCATTGCGCTAAAGGTGCGCAGTGGTCCCTTAGTGCGATGGTCGACTAGAATAAATTCTAACCATACATATAAGTGATACATTCTGCCAATATTACTAAAATTGTCTACAATATCATTTATCTTTTATCTTAAATAATTGGTTTATTTTTAGAAGAAAAAAAAAAGCGTTTTCCGTTGAAAATAATTTTGAGAAGAATAGAGTTTGGTTGAGTTCTAAAAATAAATATTGAATCCATCCAAAATTTCTATCTAAATGTTAATAAAAACTCACAAATAAATGGAATAATCAATAAAATACAATTAACAACAGTTAACAAGGTGAAGGAGTTAGGAGGGAGGTGTTGGTGGTGGCATGGAAGAGTTACAAGGGTAGGAAAGTAGAGGTATTTTGTATTTGGTTTAGTCGAGGTTAGGGAAAATTTTGGACCAAACCGAACAAGTTTGTTTTATACATATAAAGATAGGCATAATGGGCTCCTCAAACCAACTGATCATGTACATAGCCTATTTTCATTAAGCATTCCCATTAGGTATTTTAGATAATTTTTTTTATCAAATTTGGCTATTCGCATATAAAAATCAACCTATATTCCACTAGTTACCAATCTTCATTTAAAAAAAAAAAAAAAAGTTAAAGTGACTGTTTAATAAATTTTATTCTCTCTCTCTCTTCCTTCATAATTCTAATTCCTTATAATAGATTTGACTTTGAATAGTACTGTTTATGCGTTGCTTTGATTCTTTTTGGTGGCAATGGTGTGGGGTCGAAAAACACTGAATGGTCAAGAGAAAGAGGGCGAGCAAGGTTTTGTTGGGGAAAGAATGTGGATGAAAGAGGATCCCTTGCGTGGTTGAAAGCGAGGAAGCACAAAAGTTTATGATAGAGATAAATTGTTTCGCGTTCAAGAGAGTGAGGTCAAGAATGATGGTCAAAAGCATAAAAGGATGAAGAATATAATGTCACTACGATGAGGAAGACTTTTGAACAGCTCCTAGTCTCCCTTCCACCTTAGTGTTACGATTGTTACACTGCGTTTGCTACATTTCATAAGCCTCTCTCGTATCATGAGGTTGATACTGACCTCCTTTAGCAGCAAGCAATGTTTGAAGAACTTAATATTCTTTGTAAAACTCACACTTAGGACTTGGTGGATATGCCTCTTGGAAAAACTAAGTGGATCCACAATTACAAGACCCGTCTTGTAACAAAAGGTTTTACATAAGAGTAAAAAATTTATTATAAGGAGACCTTGCTCCTATAGCCCGACCCACCATTGTTCATTCCTTACTCGTTGCCACTGTATGCCTCCGAAATATTTTTCAAATGAATATTAATAAGGTGTTTCTTAATATGGATCTTGTTGAAGAGGCTTACATGTAGCCTCCTGTAGGCTATACACATCTTCCCAATAAAGTTTGTTGTCTCTACCGTGCTCTTTATGGGCTCAAACAAGCCCCACAGGCTTGGTTTGCTAAGTTAAGTAGCACCATCGCCCCATTGGAATCCACCTCAAGCTCATATGACTTTACCTTGTTCATTTGCCCCACTGAGACTAGTATTATACTATTATATTCTTCTCTTACTTTACGTGGATGAGATGATTATTACTATATATTGATGATGTGCGTGGTATTCTTATACTTCAGACATTACCTCAACCAGCATTTAATAAATAAAAAAAAAAAAGAAAAAGAAGGATCTAGACACCCTTAGCTATTTTCTTAGCATCGAGGTCTTCTCTAATCCGGAGGGCTCTTTCTCTCTCTTGAGCCAAACACGCCTTTAATCCTTTGTTTTGTGTTGGCTTCACTCATTGCAAGACAGCTGTTAGCCCACTGGAAGCCAATTTCAAACTCCAAGTCACAAATGGTGAGTCTCAATAAGATGTTTCTCTTTATTGTCAGTTGGTTAGGAGCTTCACTTGACTAGATCATTTCTTACGATGTACACCTAGTTTGTCAATTCATGAGAGTATCCCACTTTGTGCATTATGCCATTGCCTTTTGGATCCTTCAAAGGGCAAGCTCTTTCATGGTCTTCCTTTCTCATCCAAATCTTCTCTTGATTTTAAAGTTTTTTTTTTTTTTTTTTTTTTTTTTTAACTTTAAAAAATGTATATTAGACATGGAAAAATTTCCACTAATTATTGCTTTCTTCTAGGCGATTTTCTCATTTCTTGGATGTTAGTTTTTAGACCCCTTAAACAATTGATTAAACCTAGGTAATTAGCCAAGTTGTTACTTAGTCCAATTAAACAAGTCTAGGTTATCACAATAATAAAG
The DNA here is from genome assembly GCF_001633185.2 of Quercus lobata. Taxonomy (NCBI): domain Eukaryota; kingdom Viridiplantae; phylum Streptophyta; class Magnoliopsida; order Fagales; family Fagaceae; genus Quercus; species Quercus lobata. The sequence continues at coordinate 39,459,233 of NC_044906.1, read as the reverse complement.
ATCAAATCATGCAAAGCAGCGGAAAATAAATAACACAAGATATGATCACCCAGGAAACCAAACCGGTAAAAACCTGGAGAGGATTGTTCTTTTGTTTTAGATCTTTTGATCTAAGAGCTGATCCTTGACTCTTGTTGTCATGGATAATTTGAAGTGTCTTTCTGATCATGTTTCTGTTCAAGCTTCTGTTGATTTTATTGATGCCTGTGAAACTCTTCGTAAAGAATTATTGAAATTTATGAAAATTGCTAAGAAATTCAAGGAAGAGTTAAAATTGGCTAATCTTGAAAAAGAGGAATTGATTGTTAGATTAAATGAATCTAATAAAAAGAATGAATTTTTGAGAAATCAAAGTTCCTCTCAAGATGAGAAGATGAAAAGTTTGGAACAAGAGTTAGTTGAATCTAAAGCTAAAATTGAAAATTTGACTTGTACCAAGCCTGCTGTTGATAACAGAAGTATTTTTGCTTTTCTTAAGCCTAAAACTGAGAAAGTTTATATCCCTCCTTTTAAGAGGAATAATAAAGAAAAGGCTTATTTTGCTAGGTTAGACAAAGGTATAAGTTCTGATGTAGACACTGAAGTTTCTAAACCTAAGTCTAAACCTACTGTTAGAGAGCATAATAAATCTGTTTTTATGCCTACTTGTCACCTTTGTGGTGTTGTTGGTCATATTAGACCAAATTGTTCCTTATTGAGGCAAAAACCAAAATCTGAGACTAGATTTGTTATTAGGAGTACTGATGTTCCTAAATTTGTTCATGTTTGCCACTTTTGTGGTGTCCGTGGTCACATTCGTCCTAATTGTTATAAACTGAAATTTAAGCATTCTATGTTTCAATCTAGGATATGTGATGATATTTCTCCTGCCATAAGTCCATATAAATTGTTTCATATTCTTTTGAAAAATTTGAGCTTGTTGGCTTGTGAAAGGAATTTGCAGGATTTTAGTATTTCTCAGAAGATTGGTGTAATTCCTCAAATACACTCTACTTCACACGGATTTTCACCTACAAAACCGAAGACTCGTGCTAGATGGGTGAGAAAAGATTCTCTAAGGTGAGTGTTGCTGACTTGTCCCTGATTTAATTCTTTCAATTAATTGTGGACATGTCTTGTTTCTGTTTTTGGTTGTTTTGTTTTTTTGGTTGTTTTTTATTTTAAAAAAAATCCAAAAACATTAAAAAAAAAAATTTCAAAAAGACAAAAATATTTTATTTTGTGTCTAGTTTTATTTTTCTTGAGGATTACATGAGTTATGATATCTCTCTCTTGATTTAGAACATGCTTGACATTGTGGAGAAACTTGAATAGAATGTGTTATATATGTGCTAAGCTATTTTTTGATTTTGTATGAGTATGTACTAGTTTGTACATGTACTCATGGGTTAATTAAGAAATTGATATTTCTTGTTTGTGTACCCTCTATAACTTAGTTAAGCACTGTCATGCATTGCATTTGCATTGTTCATTTAGTATAATGTGTGCTTTTTGTTTTTGGTCATAATTTTTTTTAATCAAAAAGATTTTTGTGTTTTGTATTTCACATCTTGGATTTATAATCAATGATTGACCATATTATCATTACATAACAAGTTTATGTACCTTGTTTACCTTTGATGAGCTTAATTATTACACTTTACTAGTTGAAACTTTGTAGTGCATGTTGTGTGGGAGATGTTTATAGTTTTTGATCACTTTGTCTTGAGCTTGAAGTCACATGTCTTTGATTGTCGGACTTGAACCTTTAGAGAAAGGCATAAATAACCATCTCACCACTGTTCATTAGCCAATCATGAACACCTTAGTGCATATCATAAGATTTTGTACTCGAGAAAGTGTAGCACATGCACAAAAAGAATATAAGGTGAAGTCTCGGTTTAAATTGCTTAATACTTAAAATTGGTGTGTACTATTAGGCTTGATGCCAAAATCACATGACTTAAAATTGGTGTGTATATTATGAGGCATAATTCAAGAAACTTACATGATTGCAAGCTTATGATCTAGGAGATGTGGGAGTTATATGATGTAACTCTTTAGGTGATAGTCTCTTTTTAAATTCTTTGTGATGAATTTTGTAGACTTTGTGATTGATTGCTATTCACATATCACCTCACATGTATCTCAAGTTTTTGCTAACTGCACACACTACACAAGTTATTCTTTGTTAAACTTGATACATTATATTGTGTGTGACCTTGTTGTGGCCATCCAAGATTAAAGTTCTTTGATTTTGATGCAAAATATGTTTAAAGTTTGAGATTTGAGGACAAATTGATTGAAAAACTTGTTTTTGGAAAATCTAGATTAAATTCAAGTGTTTTTTTTAAAAAAAACTTTTAATCTCATACTCACGCATTTCATTCATGAAATATTGTGCTTTGAGGAGTTTCTGCATTAAATTGCTCTGTTTTTTTTCAAAAAGTTGATTTTTCCATGCATCATTTATGTTTAGGATTCACATGTATTGCATTGATTTTTTTTGTATCCATCTTGTAGTTTTGTGGTCATATCTCTCATTGTTTTCACACATAACATGCATACACTTTGCTACATTGGGTACTCAACTTGATTTAAAAATTTATTAATTAATTTTTGAGTTATGTACTTTCTAGTATATGCTATTTTTATGCGTGAATTGTAGAAAATTATTTTCTTAAGAGTTATGATGGATAATCAATGTGCAAATATTTTCTTACTCATGCAACTGTTTATGGGTTACATAGTGCCATGTTTGCATTTTATTGAAAGAGAGAATATTTTTTCTTCATGTGTATCCTCAACTTAGTTTTTTTTTAAAAACTTGGTTTGTGTCTTTTTATTTATCCCCACCCCTTTATTTTTCCCTAAAACTGTTTTTCCCAAAACTTGTTTTGTTTTTCCTATTTTTATAAGGGGAGAAGCTTGTTTTTAACCTTTGTTGTTCATAGGGGGAGTTGTCTCTATTTCCTATAGAGTTGAATTGTTTTGTGTTCCCTTCTTTCTCTATTTTCTCTTACTCTGTTGCGTATGTTTTCTGTCAACTCTTTGTTTGAGTTGTCTTTGTCAATGCGTGACAAAAAGGGGGAGAGATTTAGATGAAATGTGTGGAAAATACAAGAATGTTCTGTTTAGGGGGAGTTAACATTGAGTAACATTGTTTTTGATGTATCTAACTTAGGGGAGAGTTAGATTGCATATTTGTTGATTTACTGTTTTTGTTTTTCTGTCACACATGCGGTTATGCATTTTGTTTAGTGTTTCAGGAAATATACAGATTGATTCAATTGAGCTGCTGTCTACACTTGCAACTGATGGATAGTAGTTAGGATTGAATTTGGTTTATGAGCATTATTTTGTAAAGGGCTTTTCATTTTGTAAACTTTGAGCTTCTAAGTTGTGTTTTGTCACGGATTGCCAAAGGGGGAGTTTGTTAGGTTCTAAAGTTTAGGATTTTATGTATTTAGAACTCTAATGTGTATTGTTGGCAAACCATGATCAAAACAATATGTTTAGAAGTGTTTAAAGCTAGCTCAAAGTTGTGTGTCAATGTAAAGTTGGAATCGAGTTAAAGCAGGAAGCATTGTGCCTTTCGGCCTGGCTCTATCGATCGAAGCTCAGGCTCGACCGATCGAAACTTAGGCAGAATACTTTTCTGCAGATTTATCCAACTCAGCCCTATTTGTTTTAAAACGTTTTTAGGGTTTCTTATTTGTCCTAAGTATAAAAGGTAAACCCTAGTCACGTTTTAGTGTTGCTCATTTTTGCAGTTTGTGTAAATCTCTTGTGAGATCAAGATGAGCTTTCCTTTACACAAACTTAGGGTTTTCAAGGAGAAAATTTATCTACATCTTGATGATCAATTCAGTTGCTGCCATTAAAACTTAAAGAAAACACAAGCGGGTGTGCTTGTAGCTGGTGGTAAATCCAAGAAAGAAAGAGTCCGTGGATTCGGAGATTGCACGTGGTCGTGTCAGTAAGTTCTACTGGTTGATAGCAATAAGAAGTCGAGCGTGGGGGCTTGTAAGTCTTATTGTATGAACTTCGATTCTTTCAAGATAGTGGATTCAAGTTTACCTTAAGGATAGCTAAGTCAAATCCTCCCCAGGTTTTTACAGGTTTGGTTTCCTGGTTGATCATATCTTGTGTTATTTATTTTCCGTTGCTTTGCATGATTTGATCTTTATTATTGTGATAACCTAGACTTGTTTAATTGGACTAAGTAACAACTTGGCTAATTACCTAGGTTTAATCAATTGTTTAAGGGGTCTAAAAACTAACATTGGAGTAGTAATATATAGTTTGTTGCAACTCACTTCAACACTAAGGTTGAGTACTATGTGCTTGTTGGCAACACCTTTAAGCTTCTCAAGTTATGTTGATCATTGTATGGCCTTGGTGCACTTTAACATGCTACCTTAACTATCTTAAATAGATGATGGGACGAAGATAGGTTTTACTTGCCCCATTCCACACCAAATGTGTGTGTATATTGTGTACATATTCCATTATCATCCCTCAAAATACTTTTTTTTCTTTTCTCTTAGCATAATCATGACTAAGGATGGAAAAACACTTCCAATTTGCCAATAATCCAACCTAACCCGCTCTTGCCTTGTGCAAGTTTTGCCTACCTATGGGCAAGGACAATGTACTTGTGAATCGATCCCACCCTATTCCATTGCCATTCTTAATTGTGATAACTCAAGTGTTATTCGAATTGCTCACAATGACGTATTTCACGAGCACAGAAAACATATTGAGATCAATTGTCATTTGTGTCATCATTTGTAACATAGAACACTTCATCTTTGTCCTGTTCCTTCCACTATGCAACTGGTTGATGTCTTTACCAAACTGTTTTTGTACACTTGTCACCAAACTCAAGTTCCTCTCTTAACTATCACCTTCAGTTTGAGGAGGCATGTTAGGGCATCTCCAATAGGCTCTCTAAAGCCTTTTTTGGAGAGCAAACACACCAAAAACACTCTCTAACAGTCTCTCTAACTATAAATTTTTTTTTAGAGTTGCTACAGTAGCTCTCTTGAAGAGGAAAAGACTGTAACAATTACTGTAGCAACTCCAAACTTTTTTTTTTCTCTTAAAATAATCCCCTGGTTGATTAAAAGATGAATTCTCTCTCTCTCTCTCTCTCTCTCTCTCTCTCTCTCTCTCTCTCTCTCTCTCTCTCATTAAAAAACAAAGTTAGACAAAGGCCAACTCTCTCTGCTAGTTGTGTGTGTGAAGTGGATGAAGAGAAAAGAAAATAAAAACAACAATGTAGACACAAAGGGGAAGTCAAAAGAATGTGACCAGCAATGTGTGTGTGCGTGTGAAGTGGATGAAGAGAAAAGAAAATAAAAACAACAATGTAGACATGAAGGGGAAGTCAGAAGAACGTGGCCAGTAGTGTGTGTGTGCGTGTGAAGTGGATGAAGAGAAAAGAAAATAAAAACAACAATGTAGACACGAAGGGGAAGTCAGAAGAACGTGGCTGGCAGTGTGTGTGTGTGAAGTGAGATGAAGAGGAAAGAAAATAAAAGGAGAAATGTAGACATAGAGAAGAAGTCAAAAGAGTGTGGTACATGTGTGGAGGAGAAACAAAAACGTAGATACATAGGAGAAGAGAGGGGTACATGTGTGAAGGAGAAAAAACAAGAAGGAAAAAAGATTTAAAAAAAGAAAGAAAGAAAGAAGATAAAGATGATTCTAGAAAGCGAAATGTATGGATGAAAAAAAAAAGAAGGAAAAAAATTATATATATATATATATATTTATATATATATATAAAAGAAGAGAAATCTTATGTCACAATATTTTTATAACTTTTCACAAAAAATTCTAAATAGTAGGTAGTTATCAACAATTACTACTAAAAATAATAATAATAATAATAATAATAATAATAATAATAATAATTTAATTTGTGGGTTCAAATTAAAATCAGAAACAATTTACTACCTAAAATTTGTTGTGAAAATGTTGTGACCGTAATACTTCTTAAAAAATAAAATAAAGAATAAGGGAAAAAATTAAAAAAAGAATAAGGAAATTAAAAAAAAAAAAAAGGATTAAAGAAATAATAAAAAAAAGAATGAAGAAATAATATTTAAATGAGATAGAGAAATGATAGAGAGTATGTTGGAAAGTGTATTTGAAAAAGTAGGTAAGTAAAAAGTAAATATAATTGTTCACTCTCCAAATAGTACAAAAATTTTGAGAAGCTGCTGAAGATACTCTTAGAGTAATTAATATGTAGTTTAGTTATTTGTAGTCTCAAAGGCCTAATTTAGTTAATTGAGAACTCAAAGACCCAAAACCATTATCATTGCTTGTGTAATACTTCTATTTCTACTACATCACTCGTAGGTGTGCCTATAAATATATACCTCTATTTGTATAGTTAGCAAACACAAAAGTACAATTTTCTTTTGCCGCTCTATTTCTTTAAAAAAAATACCTTTTTTTTTTTTTTTGAATTACTTAATTTGTTTTATTGCTTTCCTACAAAAAGAATGAGTGGAACAGCCATGATCATGGAAATATTTTGACCAAGTTTGGGTGGGAAAAGGATCCTTTCCATTTAAAATGGTTTTATTTCATTGTTCATATTAGATTTTAAAATTTTAGATGTGTACAGATTGCAAGGTTATTTAAAATTTTAATGACATGGAATTACGTCCAATATTTGATTTTGAAATTAAAATTTTAACTGTGAAATGAACAAAATTAAAAGGAATTGAAATGGAGAGAATCCTATGAGGATTAAGTGGCGCATTGGTTTGGTCACACGGGCATGCACAAAGAAGTCAAAACAAAGGCAGATAGCCGTTTCACATAACAAGGAAGAAAAATGCATTATGTTTCGACTCACATGTACTCACCAAACAGAACACCAATTAGAGGTGCAAATCACTTTTCAATTATTTGGTATCACTTTGAAATTATGGAGAGAGTCTTGTTCATTTGAAAAATTCTAAAACCACAACCAGTTTTACACTCATTTTTACAATTATTCATCGTAACTGATTATGAGTGTTGAAAAAAAAAATGTTATTGACCCATATAAAAAGTAATAGATAACTAGTTATAATTTGTCGTATAAAATTATTGTAAAAATTAGTTTAGAATTAATTGTAGTCCAAAAAGGTGGCGCATTGATCACCAAAGATGTATGCCAAATAAAGTCAAAACATGGCAGTTAGTTGTTTCACATAGCAAGAAACAACAATGCCACATATTCCAACTCAAATGTACTCGCCAAACAGAACGCTAATCAGAGGCAAGATCACTCTTGAATTATTTCGTTATCACTTTGAAGTTAGATAAAATTTCTCTTTCTCATCTGTCATTTCATATTGCAGTTATAACAAGGAACAGAAGTCAGACACAGTTTACCCAAAAAAAAGAAGTCAGTCACGGGTAAGCAAACATCAAGTAACAGTACGTTACAATCAATAATGCATTATTTCCGTGTCTTTTTTTTTTTTTTTGGAGTAAGTAAACGAGCAATAGTATATTAGAGACGTCAATTTTCTATATCTACCTAAAACTATATAGCATTGATGGATCAGTTGCAAATTCAACCATTGGCATGAGCTCATCCCAGTTTCCTTCTTTAGAATAATCATCTCCGTTTGGGTTCAAATCGCTAACACATGAAGCCATATATGGGACTTCACCTGTTAAGCTCAGCTGTCCTGCACTGAACTGGTTCCTTTCATAGATATCACTGAAATGCTTCCTTTCATTTTCTATTGCAGCGGAGGCTCCAAAGTTCAAATACCTGTCTCTGTCAATGTTGGAATCAAAGCTGCATGATGTTGTACAGCTTGAATCAGTCAGACTTGGTTTAGAAGAGATCTCTTGCCACTTTTTATAAGAAACATCTCGCTTTAAAATTCTACAGAGTGTCCAAACTTCCTACAAGCTCATCACAAAAGAAAATATTCCTGTTAGTATAGAAAAGCCTAGCTATTTGATCTTCATATCATATATAACTATTTTGATAACGAAAAATGCTAAAAATGCTATAGATTTTATTGCAAAAGGCTTACAAATTAGGAAGCACGAACACAGATTCGGGTACGGGTACGAACACGAGTACGACATGGTAACACGAGCAATTTATGAAAAAGTATAACATGAAACAGCTGGTACGACACCAGTATAATACAAATACGATACGAATACGACATCCTAAATGAAGTGCCCAAGTTTCCTACCTTATAAATTGACATATGATTGGTGTCATTTGAATAATGCTAGAGATGTTACAAATTTGACTATATGATGTCACTAACTACAAAAAAAGAAAAAAGAAAAAGGGGGGGGGGTATAAATAACATTTATTTTTTATGTTATTGAAAGTCATGTTAATTACCACATCATAGGTTTTTTTTGTGATGAAATTTGTATTAACTTCAAAATTTTTTGGTGCAACTAAAGCAACATAGTCAGTGGCGGCTCATGGAATTTTGTTTAAGGGGGTCAATAAAAAATTTTAACAAAAAGAAAACTTGAATATATTGAGTTATCAACAAATAATAATAATAATAATAATAATAATAATAATAATAATAATAATAATACATGAAGTTTTACAATTTTATTCTACAAGTTTTCAAATTTGGAATGTTAAATGATAGTTTGTTTTGAGTATCTATTGCTAATGTGGGTAGTTATGAGCCTATGACCATTTTATTTTGTTAAGTTTTATCTAACATTTTTATCTTTATACAGTTGTTATTATCTATTTGACTTTGTTTTTATAAAAATATTTTAGACTAAATGACTAATCTCAATTCATTGGCTCCATATTAATTAATGATGCACATAATTATACTCATTCATACATAAAATTATATATTACGTATTTACTTAACCAATCAAATGCTTGAACAATCACTAACTTTACAATTTTTTTCTTTTATTTTACTAACTTTATAACAAAAAGTTATTATAATATGATAATAATACACACACATGTAAAAAAAAAAAAAACTCTATTTCCTAATTATTAAATTATATAAAGTTATATTATATTTATATTGTACACACAAACATTCACACGCATCATAATTTACACAAATAACATTATAAAAAAAAGTAATGTACATAATCAATATTAGACACACTCACACACATATAATATAAATTTATAAAAAAAAAATTACACTTATAATTCACAAACACTTACTTTTTACTCTAAGAGTCAAAATACTTGTAATAAGAGTGTGCAAAATTTAAGTCAAGGGTGTGCAAAAAAATATGTTTAAAAATAAATTAAAGTATTAAACTAATATATATATATTTTGAAGTCAAGGGGTTCAAATGAACCCCCTAAATAGGCTGTAGCACCGCCCCTGAATATAATAAACAAATATTGAATTAATTTTTGTGATTAGGTTTGTAAAGTTTATGTAATTAAAGTTGTAGTATCCTAATATTTCTCGTTTTATAATAAAGTACTAATTAATGATATGCTATTTATGGAAATAATATATATATATATATATATATATATATATATATATATAGTAAGTCAGATGAATCTTACTGCTTCTTGAGTAGTGTTTTTAGTGACGGAAGGGTTGGTGCTTTTACTTGCTGGGAGACGGAACTCATGCATCATCCAATCAGTCTTGGTACCTTTTCCAGCGCTTCCTCTATAATAGACTAAGGACTTTTTCAGGCCAATGCATTCATGAGGTTCTTTGACAGAATATATAGCCTTGTCTATGCCAGTAGCTTTCCAAAATCCAGATCCGGTGACCCTGTTGGGTCTTACACTATTCTTGTACTTTCTTCCTCTTCTGCAAAAGAAGTACCACTCTTTTTCTCCAACACTACCAGCTTCATTTTCTGCAATATATAAGAGCCACCAAGAACAAAGAAAGAGGAACATGTCAATGAAAGTAATAACAATGATTTGCTTGAAAAAGGGGGAAAAAAATCATGCCAAAACACTCTTTAACTGTATTAAAATAAATGTATTCATTTCATAGTTCTGATTAAACATTACAAATTTAGAGGTGTATTAAGTGTTTAAATGACATGACATTTAGTACAATCCTATAAATTAAATCTTAAACATAAAATGTAATCTTCTAAGTTAAACAGAGAACATATAAATTTACTTTCTGGCCTCTCATCCAAATCATTAAAATTTAACTGCTGTATTAAAAAATAAAATGAAGATGAAGAAAATATATAGAACATACTTGGAAGATCCCATGGATCATGTTTGTATATATCAATATGTTTGATGAGGTCAAGACAAATAGGTTTCTTATCCACCTTCCTTTGAAGATAAAACCCTACAAGTTCTTCATCAGTTGGATGAAAGCGAAACCCAGGAAGGAAATTTTCATCATCTTTACCACCATTAACTAAAGCGCTCATCTTCTTCACCTCCATTTTCAACCGCTCTCAAAGTCTCAATATAACCATATTTTGAAACTACAAAAGAACCTATTTATAGTGTGAAGAGGCAATTTGGTTTGGTCAAAGTAATGGGGTTTGACTTTCAAGCGTGGAATTTTCATCAGAATATCGTTGAAGACTCAGTGTGCATGGAAAATAAAAAAAATAAAAAAATTTGAAATTTGTCAGTTAAAAAGAAATGTTGCTAGGTCAGACGTTTAGACCAAGAAAAAGACAGCCCACAAATAATGTAACGTACATATTTGGAAAACATTTACTACAGAATGGAGTACAAGTCAATGAGGGAACAAGTTGTTTGACTATGCTGCATCAAGTTTTTAACCTTTCCGTGTTGCCAATCAGCCAATGTGAGAAAGCGGTTGCAATTCGTCTAACTTTTCGCATGCATTAAGTACCTGTCTATAAATTTTAGGGCCCACAAGCCAAGTCAAATTCTTTTTTTATTTTTTATTTTGGCGATTTTATGGAACAAAACTATGCAAAAAATTAACTCGAATTAAAACAATTTAGAAGTTGTTTAGTTATGTTGTTTAAACAATAGTTTTTATTATTTAAATAATACATGTTTTTTCACAACATTTTTCACTTACATATATTTTTATAATACTTAAATAACGTTACTAGAACAACATTACCAAACAGACCATTAATCTCAAATAATTTTTAACAACCTTTCTATTGTACAATAGCAGCACATTGTTTTAAAATTTATTATTAAAAGAAAAGTTTTCAAAATTTCAATTAAAATGACATTCTTAATGTGAAGTGTGATGGGTGAACTGGTGAAGTGACACAAATATGATTTTTCCAAAGATTAAAAGAAATTGATATTCAATAAACTTCAGATTAATGGTAGGTACTATCAAACGAACCATTAATCTGAAATCATCTTAACAACCTTTCTGTTGTACAATAGCAGCACATTGTTTTAAATTTTTTTTTTTTTAAAAAAGTTTTCAAAATTTCAATTAAAATGACATTCTTAATGTGAAGTGTGAAGGGTGGAATGACACAAATATGACTTTTCTAGAGATTAAAAGAAATTGATACTCAATAAACTTCAGATTAATGGTAGGTACTATCAAAAGTTTTCAGAAATATCCAATTTTCTCTCTAAAAATAAAAGTTACTTAACACGGTTTGAAAATTTTTGTACTCTTCTTTTCTTCTCAATTTGTTTTTTATTTATCTACCATTGACTACTCGGATATTTCCTCATGCATATAATTGCGATAATGCAATCACTATGAAACTTACGCTACTAAGAGAAGCTATTGGATGGAAGCAGAATATTTGGAGTAGAGAATTTTCAAACAGCATTAAGTGTCATTTATGCTTACAGAACAAACTTGATATTTTTGAAAAGTTTTAGCAGTGGTTAGTATTAGCCCAAACTTTAAGATGGTGTTTAAATTATACCCAAAAAAAAAAAAAAAAACTCACAAGTTTTTACCCCCAAAAAAACCCTCTCTCTCTCTCTCTCTCTCTCTCTCTCTCTAGAATACACATCCTTGTCTCACTTTTAGCTTGTCATGTGTTATTGCATGGGAAAAACACAAATCACAGCAAATCATAAACACAGGATGATTTATGGAGAGGCAAACTCGTAATGGGAAAAACCTCTCTAGGACTTAAACTAGAAAATGAATCTATTAAAGAAGGTAGTTGCAATACAATACACTTACAAACCCTTCTAGTCTAGATGTACTTGTCTCTGAGCACCCCACTCTTGTTATCAATCGATTGCACTAGCCCTTCTCGTACGTACTAGAACCGATTCTGCAAGTTGAGATGCCAATTGTAAATCCAAGTAAATGGATACTTCAAGGCTATTTGAAGGTTTAGGGATGATCTCTGTGATGGATACTCAATTGATGGCTCACAAGACAATTTGGAGTAATGGCTTAAAGTTCTGTCTATTTGGTGCAATGTGTATCATGTAAAGACTCTATACGCCGATCTCTTATCCCACATCCTCTGCAATTTATATATTAATTAATAGAATTTTTTTATTTTTTATATATATGTTAGAGTTGAAGCTTTGATTATTGGGGTCTCTCTCTCTCTGAGCCCAGACTTATTGTGGCGATCCAAGAATTTTATTATTTGAATTGAAGGGCTATATTATAAGACTTATATGATCTTATCAATTGTTAGAATTTTTTTTTAAGAATAAATCATGATTTTTCTAGGATAATATTAAAGATTTCATTAAAAACTTTCAGGCAAAAACTTGCCAAACAAAAGCTAAGATTAAAAAAAAAAAAAAAAAAAAAAAAAAAAAAAAGCACAAGCATTACTAGTACTAGTATAAAATCTACAATTGGAATTAAAAAAAAAGCGTAATATTTGTTATTTTTTAAAAATTTGATTTTTTTTTTTAAATTTGATTTATGCTGTGCTTGCTCTATTGAATTCATTTCATATCATGGTTCAAGTGTTAAAAATGAGTGTGCTTTACTAATCCTTTTCAAAATTCAAAAAAGTTCCCATGGAAATAAATCCATGGATCATCTATCAAGTGACTGCTCAATCAATTGTTTATTCGGAATGTTAAAAAAAGATTTTGTGATTCTCTTTTGTTAATATACGCTTGTACTCCGCCCCTTCTACTTCAGCAGAGAACCAAGCAATGCTATTGAGCCACAATGCCCAATCTCATTCATTAGCTAAAATTTTCCAAGGAACAGAGTTGAAATCAAATTTTGGTTATCACAGAGGACCTGCATGTGCAGGAACATTCCATTTTGAAAACATTGCAATTGCTTCTATTACATAAGCCTTAACGACTTTGGTGTGGAGGCTTTCCATTCTTTGCTTTCAAGGTTGCAAACAATGTGCATAAGCAAATCCTGCACATATCTCAACAGACTAGATAGATACATTCTTGTAGAGACATGCTCAAGTATTGTAGTAGTGCAAGTGGAGTTATATTATGGTTCAACTTAATTCAACTTAATTATATTTATGTCAAAAAGAGCTCATATATACACAAGATATCACAGAGAACAAACCTCCTACTGAAAATCTGTTTTCCATCTAGTACTACGCCATTGGTATTGTCTGAGATGGCAAACTCAAAATCTCAACATTGAAACTTACATTTTGGACATCAGTGAGGGTTCTGTCACACGAACAAGCTCTGCAGAACAATGCATTGATAAAGTTTAACAATCCACATCGTTTTTTACAAATGAACTCAATAGTCTAACAAAAAAGAAAATAAAGACGTGATGTAGAGGGTACACCAAAAGAAATACAGATTAAGATAGAACTGAATGACGTACTTTCAGCCTTAACACATCTGTCTGAGACAAGGATGTTGCGGTTATCACACTTGTAGACAAAAATAAACAGCTAAGATGAATGACTAAGGTCACAGGAACAAGTACTTGACAATCAGGACCATTTCTTCTGACGTAGTTTCGAGATTGTTAGGTCGGCACCTCCAAATCCATCCATTATAGCTTTTGCTGAATGGAACTCAGCTCTTGAGGTCAAACTATAAATAAATAAATAAAGAACAATTAATATAGCAACATAGCTGTAACATTTGAGAACATTGGAGTGGCAAGTAATCTGATGGGGCTTAGCAACAAGGGGTTGACAAAATGTTGCAAGAATAACATCATAGTTAACACAGCTGTCCATCACAAAATTTCATGTTCAAAAAAATATTTTTTTTTTAAATGTTTATATTTAAATAAAATAAAATAAAAAAACAGGGTAGCCTACAACAGAGCAAGCTACTAGACAGCCTGAAATAAAAAATTCTAGTCATGCCCAATTGGTTACACCAAAGATTTTCCATCACCTACTGGTCCAAAAATCTCAGGTCTTCATGCTATTTTGCACAATAATACATCAACATGTACACTTGAAGGATGATAACAATGAAAATAGTTAGGTGGTGAATCGGAGTGGTAGGCAGCCCCGTAGTGGGAGGGGGAGCCTCGGGGTAGTAATTACATACCCCATACAAAGCGTTCCATAAGACCTTAAAAGAAGTTCAATGCTTGTTGGCAGCCTTTGATCGGTCTTTTGCTTCAGCTGTAGTGAACTCGGCTCGGTCTTTAAAATGGAATTGAAGCAAAAATAGATAATTGAAGTGGGTTTTTTTTTTTTTATTTAATCACATTCTGTTAACAAATGTAATAATTATTGAACTGAGCAGGACTCTAAAACAGATTAAAATCTTTTCCTGATTGAAAATAGTGACTTAGAGTTCTACAAGAAAGAGACATAGATAAAATGTAATTAATTTAAAAGTAAAAGGCTAATAACTCTGAGAGGGCACTGTGCAAGAGCGGCTCATTTTTCTAGGATCTTCAAACATTTTTTTTTAAAAAAGGACTCCCAGCATTGATTCATTCTCAATTTCCATTAGCAATATCATTGCAGCTCTAGTAACTCATGAAATAATTCTGTAGGACTAATGAATAGGCCTCCAATTCTTTTCATATGTACTAGATTCCAAATATATCAATCTCCCATTGAGTTTCAGTTTATGACTGAAAATGTGTCATTATACCAAATTGATATTGGAGACACCATGCTCAACACGGTAACATTGAAGGGGGAAAAGGAAGTGAAGAAAGCATAAATTCAGATCGCTAACTCTAAGATTTAGAAACAGGCCTTTACCTGCTCCGTAGAACAATGCATGGCATGCCTATTCGCTCAGCTCCAGCAACTCCAGTTTGGTTTCCGGCAATAAGGACACAATTTTGGAAAGGTAGCCCTGCATATTCTGCCCCAGCACGCAATGCAGCTACAGTCTTTCCTAAGCTGGATAAGTCTCCCCACATCAGATAAAACTTTGGACCACCATAAGAAAACAAGAAACTAATCAGGGGCGGAGGGAGGGGGGCACCTGCCCCCCCTGAACTTTCAAATTTTTTTAACTAATATGACCTGAAATACCATCTTTGCCCCCCCTACACAAAAGACAAAAAAAAAAAAAAATCTCAATTAAGTAAATTCACGTTACCTTTCCAACTTTCCTAGTAGCAGTTGACTTCTACTCCTAATGGTGGTACAATTCTATATGTAAAATCAATGGCCCTACTTAGTAAACTTGATAGACTAGACCAAGCTGCCTGTAGAATTTTTTTTATGCTCTACCAAGCCGCCTGTAGAAGTCTATTATTAAATGAATTCACCTTATTCAATAAAACCGTGGGTCCCACTTGGTATTGATTAAAAAATAAATAAATAAATAACAACTTTGCTACCCCTACACAGAATAGGAATAGGAATCAGAACTAGCATAGAACTCTTAAAAAAAAAAAAAAAAGTATATATAATGCAAACAGAGCACGGCCTCCCATCAAAAAGAAAAAAATTTCTTTTCATATCCATTGGTTTACTCATTAGTGACTTTGGCATTGATCTTACCAGTTGCAACAGCTACTATTGAAAGAGCTTTTTCAGCAATGAACATAATTAAAAATCGATTACGCAATCAAATAGGAGATCAGTGGAAGAATGATTGCTTAGTCACATATATTGAGAAAGATATATTCAAAACTATTGAATGTGAAGAAATCATGTAGCGGTTTCAAAATATGAAAAATCGTCGAGGGCAATTGAGTAAAATAAGCTAGGTGTGAAAAAAGAAATTAAAGTTTACATTTTATGTTAGATTCTGTATGACAATTACATTATCATATAGTTGTTTACTTATTTTGTTATTAATATTGATTAATTTTTTACTTCCAATCTTGTCTTTTAATCTTGCCCCCCGATCTAAATTCCTGGCTCCGCCACTGAAACTAATATATGGTCATTAAATGAACTATCAAATGCTTAAAAAGTGTACTCACTCACAAAGAAAAAAAAAAAAAATTATGCATAGGCTCTCAAGAAATACCATGCCCCCCTAAGTTTTTATAAATGTAAATGTATTCAAAAGACCAAGCGTATTTATGAGAAGGTAATTTGAAAAATCAAATTAGGGCAGGACAGGGTAAGATGGGACATAGTAGGCAAAATGGACAAGTAGTGAAATATATTAAATTGAGGAATACTTCTTATGTTTTGATTTTTAAGTGGGGAAAAAAAAACTGGGAATGTTAAGGACTTGTTTGGTAATGTTGTTCTATTAACGTTGTTTAAGTGTTGTGAAAATATGTGTTGTGTTGTTTAATCAACGAAAAATGTTGTTTAAACAACACAACCAAACAAGCCCTGAACTTCCCAAGAGTAAGCAGTGGGAAGTGAGTATTACCCTTTCAATAGTTCCATGAATACCCCTAATTAATTTAAAGGAACAAAGACAAATACAGAGGATAAGAAAAAACATTTCTTGTGGAAGAACTAATATCCCTTATACCCAACCACGAGAAGGAACTTTTAATCCATGTTTCACCACCTCTATTCTCATCTCTTCTCTTCCACCATTACACCTCTTATCATTTATTATCTACCCAGATTACCACTTTTCCCAAATTTTTAAAAGTTGTTAGGAAATGATGAATTTTTCATCATTTAACCATTAGTAGCTCCCTTTCATGTGTGAGCCTAGACACTCCCATAAAACACATACCACATCCTAATAAATAAATAATTTATTATTAAAAAAAAAAAAAACCCAGAAGTTTTGATTTTCTCCCAAGATGCCATGCCAGCTGACTAAGAAGGAAGAGAGACTATCAGAAATGGATTTCTATGCACCTTTGCTGAAGTTTTAATAATTATGCAAGTATTAAGAAGAACATAAAATCTAGCACCTCAAAATCTACTGAAAAACAACTTCCAAGTCTTGTGTAAGCAAAATCAAAGCCAAAAGTAATGAATCCTAATTTTCTTCCAGTGGTCTTTCTTTCTGAACTCAGCCATTATACAACAAAAAGAACTGGCTGACTGCGACAGATTGTGGTGAGCATCAACAAATAAATAAATAATAGGAACTGACTAACCTTTCAGATGAGCCGGTATCAATCTCAACACTCAACTTCAGCACGGAAGCAACATCTTCTGCTATTTTTTGTTTTTCAGCCGAAACTGGCTCAGGAAGAAAAGAAAGAAAAAAAGAAGCCCTTTAGTGATCAACCTTCTGTGCTTAAAAAAGGGATAAATTGATGATTGAATAAATGCATGCCAACCAACTCAGGATTTATAATTACCAGCTTTTATTGCTTCCTTAGCAATTTGCTCATCCAAACCCGAAGACAGTCCTTTATTAGTAACAAGTTGACCATAAAAACTCCTTTTAACTTCCTCATTCCCAACAATCTTTACTTTGGAAATTCTTTCATGGCCAAGCTTTTCAATAATTGATCTAACAAACAGGTAAAAGGAAGCATTAGCTTGCTCCTATTCTTTTCATAGAAGCATAAACCCTACTGTAACTCAATAGTAAGTCACAAGGGTCAAGGATATAGAAACTGAATACCAGGAGTTTCTTCAAAAGAGAATGAACTCCTGTGCATTTCTACATATAGAACAAATATCTATAGCATGTAAAAAAAATCCACTACATCAAATAAAGGGGAATGTAACGATCAGATTACCCAGCCTCAACCAACAGTAGTCAAGCCAGAGTTAAAGCTGAGTCCCTCATGAATTCAATTAAGTAAGATTACCTAGCTTCACCTACATGAAAGCTTATTATCTAACTCTTTACTTTGCACTAATGTCTTCAGGTATGCCATGAATACTATGTAAGTTGTCTCATTTCAAAATTGAATTACATCCCAAAAGGAAATAATGAAATATGCTAATGTGTTTATTGCATGTCCCTGGAGTTTTGAAGAAGCATCTGAGATGTTTAGAATAGAGCATACCTGGCAATTTTATCCCCACTTTTACTGTATGCTGTTACTATGACCAAAGGTATTCCTTCATGATATGCATCATCTATAAAGCTGCAAAGAGGAATTGCACGTAAAGGTATAAATTTTTATTGAAATAATATTACATGAGAAAGAAGAAGAAAAAAGTGGGGATAACCGAAAAGTATCACAAAGGAAAACAAATACGAAAGTTGAAGCAACTCAAGAATAATCATTTTATGTATCTTGATATAGTTTTTGTAACATTTTAAGTGCAGTTTATTTGCCAAGAAATTTGGCTCATCCAGGGACTATTGCAAGCCACATCATTTTCCTGTCATTTCACTAGCTGCTGACTGTTGCAGGACCTGGGACCTATGCTTATTCATTGTCTTGAATTATACTACTATTTTATGCTTTAGATAATTTTTGGAAAATCAGAAATAGGAAATAAGGTTGATTATATATATATATATATATATATATATTGAGGGAATTATGTATACCCTTTAAGGTTGGTTATACTGCATCAAACATATATTATGATAGCAAATTTTCTGTTGACAAGTATGCAGTCAGGCAGTACACATCTGTCAAAACCGCATCAACTTTTACCAGTTATGATAATGTGTACTTTAGTTGCAAGCGTACCTTTGGCTCATTGTTCACATATGTGCCAATTATTGCAAATGGATTGGGAAATTTCCAAGTGGTGGCTGAACGCAGATATCTAATTGCGCTGATTAACTTGTGTATTTAGATGATACATCAGAGCAAGTAAAGAATTTAGTATTGGTACCCTATCACCAAATTTAGCTCGTCAATTAAATTGATTTTTTTGTACTGAAAGACCTCTCTGTGTTCCAAATAACACTTTTCTTACCAAAGTAAAGAACTTTCTGTATCACTAACATCTGAACAGCACAGTCAATAGTCCTCTGACCAAATGCCATTCCTCCTTGTTGGCATTGGGTCTCAATTGATGTGATCTCAACCCAGCCCAATAGGTTCACTCATTAGTAGGCAGCCCATTAAGGTTATAGGATTTCCTACTAGCAGGGAAAATATCTATGGATCTGTGTTATGTTCAGAGAGGCAGCATACACAGTAATATATTGATTTACACAAAACATAGAGTTTTACACATAATTCTTACCATAACTCTCTCTCTCTCTCTCTCTCTCTCCATGGGGCTCCAGAGTTCAGTGCTATCACCTTGGATCTTGGTTTGTGGAATCTCTATGTGATTCTAGTAATCATATACTTCCAAAAAGTTCATTTACATTGGAGATACAGTGACCATGGAGATGGTATGGGTTATGAAATAGCTACAAAGATCCTCTATTCTGTTGCATCCAAGCATATTGTAGGATTCGTTTGGATCCATGTATAAGGTACAAGCATTAACATCATTTATAGATCCATTCTATGGATGTGAATAATTTTTTATCAAAATTTGAGCCACTTGGCTCATTTAAGTCCCTAGAAGACCCCAATGGACCACAGTTGAGAAACCACATGGTTTAAGTAGTATTTTAAGCTTGTGATGCATTTTGTGAGAGTGAATGTGCGTGGAAATAAAATGGGGTAAACTGAAACCTAGAAAAGTTTAGTATGGTCACTAGTTGGCTAGGCCAAACTCCGTGAGATATCAATAAAACTACTTAAGCCTTATTGGAATTACAAAGACTATCATACATGCTGCTGCTTTGGTAAAATAATTGAGGGAAGAGATTCCTAAAACGCCTTAGAGCTGCATTTGGTTGCTACCCTTAAAGTTATGGTAATGCAATTGTATGGCAATATAAAAAATCCTTAACAGAGAAAACACACATAATTGTTGCCAAACCACATCAAGTTTGATTTGCGTATAAAAATGGTCATGGAACACATGTACAAGTATGTTTAATTTAAGCATTTTGCAGTTGACCATTAAATTTATATTGTTGTCCTAGTTTAATCTACATCATCATAGCAAAACTGAGTGTTGGTAGCCAATATAATAGCAGCCAAATTCTCAATGTGACAAGGTCGATGGTAAAAAAAGGTATGTCACAAAAATTAAATTGGCTCACTCAAACAAAAGATCACCTTTGACACTCGATAATGAGCAAAAACAAGACCTAATATCTTTTGTTGGTTGGAGGCGAGCACAGTATTATGTAAGACCATTGGCATTTTTAAGCAAACAAAGATGAGAAACAATTATTTTCATATCACCTTAGCTGCGCTAATAGGAGGCCCATTAAGTAGTATCATAAGCAATGTGCATGATCTACCTATAATCATGTAGCCTGAGGGAAGCCATATTCAAGACTTTAATTAGGCACTCAAGGAGAGTGACCTAATGGAGAACTTGGGTTAGGTGTTGTAGGAGCAACTGGACTAAGATTTTGTATGGTATGGAAGAATCCATCAAGACACATTACTTTAGAAAGGAGAATTCTACCATAGCGTGCAACCATACTAAACGTGTAAGTTAGCTAATCAGCCCCACGAACTATTTCCCTTGTATGAGAAAATCTGTTGGATGAGCGAGACGCATGGACTTGTAGTTTCTACCATATGCAAAGTTGAAGAATGTTGGTATTGGACCTTCATCAGTGTGGATCCAACCTGGCCTAATACGAGTGCCCATTAGTAGGCAGCCCATAATGGTATTGGAAACCTAACTCGAATGGTGTGTGTGTGTGTGTGTGAGTGCATATATATATATTAGGGTCCAGCACTGTCACCCTAGGGCTTAGGTATGGATTCATAGAAGCCCTACGTAGTTTTAGTAATCACATTCCGCCAACAAGTTCATGAATTCATATTAAACTGCCTACTCCTAGTTGTACATCCACAGTAACAGATGACAAATATCTACATGCAGGGAACAAGGGGAAATAAATTCATGACAAATAATTCTGTATCAAGATCTGTCTTCTGTGCTTGATGTGGAGCCTACAATTAGTAGCAATATCATATGTTGAGGGTTTTCAGCTCCAGGTGCATAAGGTGAAGCATATTTCCCTCAGATTTTCATTTGAGTTATATGTGGCATAGCGTAAATATGAAGATATATGTGAAGTCGGAAATCAGTGCGCAAACTAAAAAGTCACATGTATCACCAAGCCAGACATTGTATCAATCCATACCAAGGTTCCAATATGGGAAATAATAAAGGCCTATGATTTTAAACAGGCAGGCCTTTAATTTTGAACAGGTAGTTAATCTGAGGAGAATTTAAACAAGTCATAAGATGCATATTTTTAATTTAAACAAGAGGAGACAACTCACCTTTCAACTCCAGGTCGTAAAGGTGAACTTTTTGACATCACAAATTCATCCAATGCATTCTTCTGCCAACAATTATCCAATTGTTAAACAGCTTGTTTGTCTCAACAATTATGAGCATCTACATTCTCAAAGGGGAATTTAAATAATTGAATGATCAACAAAGTAAGCCGAAACCGTAAATAGTTCAATGACAAGCTTAAACAATCCAAACAAGAGTTCTAATAAGAAGGCACAAAGCAACTTTCCAAACAAGAATTTTTATTAAAATCAGAGAACACTTTTTGGATGGAGAAATGACACCCACCTTGAAGATAATCTAAGAAGGAATGGCACAATGTAAATCACAAGGACTAAAATTATTGCCAGGTCAAGTTTTAGCTGTTTTTCCCCCCTTTCTTTCTTCACAAGCATCAGATATGCTTTCTGTGTTTCTTATTATAAGAATTGCTTCATTAAGTTTGGTTTGGGAGTGGGGGTTTGTACTCTCGGTCATATGGACTAGCTAAAATATTGGGATATATATATATATATATATCATTACATCCACATTTATAAATATAATCAAATTAATTATGTATATGGTTTTAACAGTCTATAATTGCTGTTTTCTGATGCGCAACTCTTAAGGCAAAGAAACCTATTAAATGAACAACATACTAGGATTGGGACATGTATCGGGTAAAGGTAAAAGTTAACTGAATTATACCATGACTGGATTAATTAATTGTAATATAAAGAAACCTTTTCTCGCAGAACACTTTTTATGAATGGTCCCCTCTCATTTGTAGGCAATGAAGTAGGCCAACCAATCTGTAATAAGGTAAGAGGTAATTAGGCAGATGGGGCAAAAGACATAGCAAAGGCATGCTCAGAGAGCTACCTATAATCTTTTCATCTTTCAAAGTCACGGGAAAAAGAACTAACCCGGTTAAAATACAGATTTAGCATCCTTTCCTCATCACCAGAACACTTCCTGGAAAATAATTACATAATGCTTTACAAGAAAATAATCACATTTATATGTTAAATCAGCTACCCCACTGCTTGCCAAATTTTAAATACACATTTTCATGTAACCATCAAAAACTAATATGAAGAGGAAAATTGGCACACTGAGGACAGGTCATTTGACACACAAAATTGACACGTCATATGAGCCCCCAACAACATTAGTGAAAGTCAGTATATATGTTATATCTGGATGTATGTACACCAAAACCAAAGTTAGACCTGGCAGACAAAAGCTAGCATTGAAACAAATGCAACAGAGTTCCTTGTACAACAATCAGCCAATGATAATTTCATGTTCCAAAACTATCTATTCCACATAAAGAATATATCCTATTAAGACAACCCATAGTAAGAAAAGACATTGTTAAATGACCTCACACCTCACAAGGTCCAAATACACAGGTTCACTCCAATTCGCACAGTCAAGCCCAAGCTTTCGAAATGCTGATAACATCAAAAAGAAAAAGAAAAAGAAAATTAAACTCATAAACATATATGGAATATGGTTACTGAAACATTAAATTGATCATTCTATGCAATACACATAATTACTGTGTCTACCGCACCTACATTGAAGGCTTGGCGATTACCCACACGATAAGCATCCATTAGAACCCTGAAAAAAAAAATACATTAAGATTTTAAAAAATGCAAGTGAAACAAATACATATTATACGGATTTGAAAACAGAAAAAGGGAGGGTGGGGACACATTACAAGCAAGAGTAAAGAAGTTGGCATAAACAACATCAGAAAAACAATAGTAGAGATCACCCATCTAATCAAGTTCATGAAAATAACACAAAACCAGGCAACATCAGATGGGCACTAGTATTAGAATTGTTGTTTATGAAATTGAGATCTTTACTATTGAAATCTATATAATATAATGAACCAATTTGGGGAATAAATAGAGAGAGAAAACCCTAGGTTATCCATAGACTAACCCTAGGGTATAGTATAAGTTAAACCCACAGTACAACTACTTCAATAGTAGTATTACTAGTAGAATGAACCCAGACGAATATCTCTAACATCCCCCCTCAAACTCAAGGGAGAAACTTGAGGACGCTTGAGTTAGGATAGGAAGTGTTTCCATGTAGGAGCAAGTAGGATCAGATCAAAAATAGAATGGATTGGGCTTGACATGAAATGGAACATGCAAGATGGAAGGTGGCAGTGGTAAACGAAGACAGTTCGCAATGGATGGAGGTCAGAAGATAGCTATTGTAGCCAGAGGAAGGCTGCACCAATGACCAAAGGACGGTTGCTATGGTTGAAGGATGGTTGCATCAGCATCAGTGGACAGAAACATCGGCAGAGAAGCAGTGATAGCAGGATGGCATATGTGAGATATACATTGGCAGGAACGATGGTCAGCAACAAATGATGGCCGAAGATCTTTTGGCAGAAAACTAGTGACAGGAGGATAGCATATGTGAGACATACATTGGCAGGAGCAACGATCAGCAACAAATGATGGCTGAAGGACAAGGACGCCAATGACCACAGGAGAGTGGCACCGTCAGCCGAAAGACATTGGCACAAAAAACGTCGCAAAGAGCCAAGATAACATGTTTCAGCCTTAGAGGCCTACATCCACAACAAAAAGCCTTGGAGAAGCTAAGTTATGTTTGGTATACTGTAATAGACATTGTAATATAATAGCTATTCTTATGATTTAGTTTTTGTAGTAATTTAGTTATGTTTTTATTACAAGAAATAGTAATTTCTTATGAATATTTATTCCTTATATTAAGGAATAATTATTATCCTCTCTAAATTATTCCATTACAACACCTTCTATACCTAGTAATAAAGATTACCATTTCTATCATAATCTTTATTTAGTGTACCAAACATGCCCCTACATATATGCTATTGACATCATTGTTATACAATTAACCAATTGGGGATATATAAAGACTAAAGAAACCAACCTAGGCTATCCATATATGCATGCTATTCTTGCAATACAAGTTAATCCTGGGTCGTAGTATAAGCTAGACTTGTAATCAAGCACATTAGTACCCAGAAAAATATCTCTAATAATTAGAAAAAACGAATAAAAAGGAATACATAAAAACTCACTAGTAAATTAGTAAATATCAGAACACAGCCAAATAATCATAATTTTATTTTTGTTTTAAACTCAATCCCCTACCCATTATTTACTGCATAATTGAAAAAGAACACTAGTCTAGAATCAAACGGAACAAGGAAGCATAAAATACATAGGATGGTAGCATCAGATAAAACAGAAATATAAGGCAAACTATACATAAAATTAAAAGTCCATAGACTAAGAATTAAAATAAGACAAATTACCCTTCGACTTCAAGAAGAACAGCGAGTTCCTGAGATGGGTTTGGATTGTCGGAGCTGGAAAGCGAGCAGAAAGCAATGGAGTGATTGAAGTGCAGACATTTTCCAGGAGAAGAGAAGAAATCTCTTCTTCTTGTTCTAGGGAAAGTGGAGGAAAATGGGAGAACCAAATAGGGGTTTCTCCTGGGCGCGTATAAGCAGCAATATCTTCTGCTATTGATGACGTTGTTGTTGTTTTTGTTTGAAAAGCACAGAGAGCTGAGAATCGAACAAGAAGCTGTTTCCATTAGCAGTTGGTTCTGTTTTTTTTGGCTCGGGGACTGTTTGATGATGGCTGAACTGTGATACCACCTTATTGAATGTTTTTGCTGTTTAAATGACCCTTATATCCTCCGACTTATTTGTAGTAGCATAGAGATGTATCTTAAATTACAATCTTGCTCAATATCTTTTTATTAGAGGTCAAGTAAATTTTGACAATCTACTATTGGATTCCATCTTTTTTTTATATCTTTCATGGTTACAAAATTTAAAAAATAAAAATAAAAGATTAATAGTTATATCATCAATAAATGATTTAAATTACAAGTTTTGTAGTTTAAAATTATGCATAAAATATAGCCATATAGATCATTTAATAAATAATATTCGATTAACACAAAATTTGACATGTGTATTAAGAGTATAAAGAATATACAATTCAACGATTAGATTTTTAAAATATGTAGCAATGTTAATTTTACTAAGGTTGTAGCCTAAGGTTATAACTAATTTTGTAACTAAATTTTGTCCTAAGGGAGACCTGATGATCTGACAAGTTTAATTATATTACAAATTAAGTTGATTCATATCATTTCACATGTAAAAAAATATTAATAATAACAATAACATTAATGGTAATGATAATAAATATTGATTATATTGTCTTTGTCTTCCTTTAAATACAAATAAGATAATTGATAGAGTCCAAACCAAGTTTAGTTTGTCCATGATGGTCATCCATGGCAAGCACACATCTGTTAGGACATATGTGATTCACTTGTTAAGAACATATATCACTATTTTATGTAATTGACTTATCCTTTGACAAAATGCATTTTACTTGTATTTGGGTAGATCTAGGATGTGTTTAATACTTCAAGAAACTGTGTTTCAAGATCAAGTATTGAAGACATGCAAGTCTGTCTAAGATTCAAGCTGAAGAAGTGTTGTTCATTAAAACTCAATAGCTAGCTCGATAGCTAGTTATCCATCGAGCTTAAGAAGCTGTTCTAGCCCCGTGGCTCGATAGTTGCTCGACAGCACCTCGACAGATAGCTATCTATCGAGTTTTATGAAAAACAGAATTTCAGTTATGTTTTGACTCTAATCCGTGATTATGTGTTTAAGCCTTCTTTTCTTCTAACCCTAGACATATAAAAGGATTATTTTAAGGGCCGTCAAAGTGTACACAAGTTGCACAAGTGTTAAACAAAGTTTGTTCAAGCAATTTGTAACCGGAGACAAAATTTTGTCCTAGTTCATTATTCTTGTGAAGAAGTTGTTGTGTATGTGCACCGTAGGGTTTTGTAACCAAACATCTTCTTGATCTTCATCGTTGGGATGAACTGAAGAATTTTGCAACCAACAACCTTCTTTAGTTGGTGATTGAAGTCGCGTACTGGGATCCGCGCATTGGTTAGTCACATACTTGGGAGCCATGCATCCAAAAAGGAAATTGTTACTATAGAACAAGTCCAATTGGGTATTGGGGTAAGAGTTCAACTGTAGGTTGGTATAAGGTACTGGGATTCCTTTACTTGTAACTGCTTGTTGTGATAATAGTAGAATTTCGGAAGTAGTGACCTGAAAATCACCCGGTAGGGTTTTTGCCATTATGTTTTCCCCATTCATAAAGAAATCACCGTGTCATTTATTTTCCGCTACATAATTAGTTTATTGGTGATTTGTTTGTGCTACCACGCATTTGCATGTTAATTAACTTAATTAATTCACCTGGCTAAATTAATTGGTTAATTTATCACAAGGGGTCAATTCGTTTTTGGCCTATCAACATCTATAGGGTTTGACAAGAGAAGAAGCCCAATATAAGTACCCTATACATGTACAAGATCCCTCCATAAGATATTACAATCGTCTAAATCAGGTTGGTCGTCCATGCCTTACAAAGTTATGGACAACCAAGGATGATTGTCCATAGACCAAAAGGGTATGGATGACCATACAACACTTAGTAAATTTCAAAGGAATTTTCTACAAACTTTACACAATCAAACCATGATCTATCATTCCAAAACGTGGGGAGAGTTCCCCAAAATTCTCTCCATTTTCTCCATTAACTCCACACATCTCCCATGATGATAGTGGATCCGAACAAGTAGACCCACTTTTAACTCTCTATAAAAGGATCAAGTCTTATTCAACAAAGGTAAGTTCTATTATTCACAGTTTCTTATCTTTGTGTTTTAGAGAAAAACTGACTTAACCGTCGGAAGGTCCTTCCTTGGTCGAGTTACACCGGTCACCCTTGACAATCTTTTCTTTCCTTTCAGGTCCTAAAGCCATCACCGTAGTTCGAAGCATTCTAGCCTACTGATTTTCATGCATCATCCCAAGTGAAAAGCACCTAGCTTTCCAAGACAAAAAGGCTGCATAGTTCGGACTAGGTCAATGGCCACTAGTCTAGAGCACCAGGATAGTGGAAACACCTTTAGTCACCTAAACTGTGCACCAACACCACCACTAACCGTCAAGCAACAGTTGTAGTCCATGGCTACTACAATGGCAAACTTGACACAATAAAACCAAGAGTTAACTAGAGAAGTTAACAGACACCGTCGACAGTGCTGTGGTGAGGAGCACAGGTAAAATTTAGAGAATGAAAGGGCTGAAAACAACGTAGAGGAAGGAGATCATTCTAGAGGTGCTGTCACTCATAGAGTACCCCACTTGGAGAGAAAGATGGATCAAATGAAAAGAGCCATGGAGGAGATGAAGGAATCCATGAGAAGGGCAAGTCACATGGATGACCTTGTCCACAGGATTGACTCTCCTTTCAATGCGTCCATCACCAATCACCCCTACCCTCCAAATCCAAAATGCCTACCTTGGACTCATATGATGGAACGCGGGACCCTTGCGATCACATTGCCATGTTCAAGACAACCATGCACCTCCAAGGTGTTCCAGACGAAATCATGTGCAGAGCCTTTCCAACCATGTTGAAAGGCCTAGCCAGAGTATGGTTTGGTAAGCTACCACCAAACACTATAACTTCGTTTCAGGAGATAAGCAAGTTGTTTGTCAACAACTTTGTTGGGGGCCAAAGGCATAAGCGTTCCTCGTCTAGTTTGCTGAACATAGAACAAGGAGAAAATGAGAGTCTGCATACTTTCATTAGCCGTTTTAACAAGAAAGCCTTGTTGGTGGACGGGATGAATGACAAAATTCTCTTAGTAGCCTTCTACAATGGAGTCAATTCAGATTTGTTCATCCATAAATTGTACGACTGGGAGGCGCAGACGATGGTTGAGTTGATACATTCAGCCAAAAGTTTCATGAACGTAGAAGGTGCAATTATTGCTAAGAAAAAGAAGAAGGTTGAATGAGTGGAAAATGGTTATGTACACCATCCAAAGCAATGCCCTCGTCCAAAGAAGGCCAAGACAAGGGAGAAAAGGGATCAAGATGGCAAGAAGGTAGGGTCGTCCTCAAGATGATACTCCAACTACATTCCCCTGAATACCCCACTTGATCAAGTACCGATACAGATGAAAGATGACCCATCATTAAAATGGCTCGAGAAGATGAAAGGCCTAGCAAGCGGAACAAAAGCAAGTACTATCGTTTCCACCGAGACCATAGACATGATATGGACAAGTGCTACGACTTGAAGTAGCAAATTGAAGTTCTCATTAAGCAGGGAAAGTTGAAAAATTTCCTTGGATGAGACCATAAAGACGAAAGGCAGCCAATGAAGGGCAAAGCAGAAGAACCAGTGCATCAACCTCTTAGAGAAATAAAGGTCATTATAGGGGGCACATCAACTGGAAGCTCGTCCAAAGCCAAGAAGACCTTCTTGCAGGTAGTCCAAAATGTTCAATTATCTGGACAACCACCAAGGACAGTCCGAGAAGACGAGTCTACACCATCCTCATGATGATGCAATCGTCATCACTTTGGTGATTGCAAATTATACAACTAGAAGGGTGTTAATAGACAATGGGAGTACAACAAACATCCTTTATTATCTAGCCTTTCAGCAAATGAGAATTAACAAGGAGTTACTTCGTCCAATGAGTGTGCCTTTAATCGGATTCGGAGGAATTAAGGTTCTACCAGTGGTTACTATCTCCTTGCCAATTGTGGTCGGCTTTTACCCACGGCAAATCAATAAGGAAGTGAACTTCCTTGTTGTGGACTGTTTGTCCTCGTATAATGCCATCATCGGACGACCAACTTTAAACAGTTGAAGAGCCGCAACGTCCACCTACCACTTGTTTGTCAAATTTCCAACAAGGTATGTGGCATTGGGGAAGTATAAGGAAACCTACTAGCTGCTAGAGAGTGTTACTTAGCAATGTTGGCAATGGATGAGCAGATATAAACGATGAACACTGAAGAGAGAAGAACAGTGGTAAAACCAATCGAAGTATTGGAAGATGTACCATTGGATGAGTCCAACCCCGTTCACTAGAATTGGGACAAGCATGGAAGAGAAGACAAAGAAGGATCTTGTCCAATTCCTCAAGAAGAGCAAAAATGTTTTTACTTGGAGTCATGAAAACATGCCTGAGTTTGATCGAAGCATGATTACTCATCGTCTGAATGTATCCCTATCTCACAAGCTCGTTTGTCAAAAAAAGAAAATGTTTACCCTAGAACGAGACAATGCCATTAAAGAAGAAGTCCAAAAGTTGGTAACCACAGAGTTTATCTGCGAAATCTACAACCTTGATTGGCTAGCTAATGTAGTAATGGTCAAAAAGCTAATGGCAAATGGAGAATGTGCGTGGACTTCACAAACTTAAACAAGGCATGCCCCAAAGATAGTTATCCTCTTCCACACATTGACCAAATGGTGGACTCAATAGCTGGACATAAATTGCTAAGTTTCATGAATGCATTCTCAAAGTACAACCATTAAGATGGACGAGGTAGACCAAGAGAAAATATCCTTTATCACAAACCAAGATTTGTTTTGTTACAAAGTAATGTCGTTTGGTCTAAAAAATGCAGGAGCTACCTATCAAAGACTAGTTAACCACATGTTTCGTCCACAAATTGGGTGAAATGTAGAAGTGTACGTGGATGATATGCTTGTCAAAAGTGCAAAGGAGATGCAACATCTGGACGACCTCTAGGAAACTTTCGACACACTTAGACGATATAAGATGAAGTTGAATCCAAGTAAATGTGCTTTTGGATTTACATCAAGGAAATTCCTTGGTTTTATGGTTTCGTAGAGAAGAATTGAAGCAAATCCTGATAAAATCCAAGCAATTTTGAACATGGAACCCTTAAAAAATGTCAAGGACGTTCAGAGCCTCACTAGACAAGTAGCTATCTTTAATAGGTTCATTTCAAAAGTCATTAACAAGTGTTTACCATTTTTCAGAGTGTTAAGGAAAGCATTTGAATGGACGGACGAGTGTCAACAAGCGTTTGAAGACTTGAAGACTTATCTCACCTCAACTTCGTTGTTGAGCCCATCCAAACCAGGTGAAGAGTTATACCTTTACCTAGCAGTATCCCTTTATGCAGTAAGTTTGGCCTTAATCAAGAAAGAAGGAAAGGTGCAAAAGCTCGTCTACTACACCAGTAAAGCTTTAAGAGGAGCTGAAGGATGATATCTACCAATGGAAAAGTTAGCCTTTTCATTGGTAACAGTAGTAAGAAAGCTCAGACCTTATTTCCAAGCTCATGTTATCAACGTCCTAACAGATCACCCGCTAAAAAAGGTTATGAATGAGTTGGAAGTCGCTAGATGTGCGATATCGACCAAGAGAAGCAATAAAAGCCCAAGCCTTTGCAGACTTCATTACCAAATTTACTCCTACCTGTGAGCAGCAGAGTGGACACCAGGGGATAAAGAGTGGGTCGTCCATGTAAATACTTCGTCCACATAGCATGTAGGTGGAGTTGGAATAGTACTACAGTCACTAGAAGGGGATTGTTTAGAGTATGCCGTCTGTCTACAATTCCAGACGACCAACAATGAAGCAGAGTATGAAGCCCTACTCTAGGGTATGGAGATAGCCAAATCACTTGGAGTAGAATCAGTCCTCGTCTAGGGAGACTCACAATTGGTGATAGGCCAAGTGAATGGAACATGTGAAGCCGAGGAAGAATGAATGAAGAAGTACTTGGGCAAAGTTAAACAGTGCATTGAAGGCTGAATAACAGCCCAGTTTCTACAGATACTAAGGGAGGAAAATGCGAAAGCCGACGTCTTAGCCAAGATGGCATCTTCAGACGAGATAGTGGATGATCAAATTAAATTCCGGTACATCCCAAGTATAGATGTTCCAGAAGTGAATTAGATAGACGGAGTAGCCAACTGGACCACTCCCATCATGTCTTATCTTAAATATGGAATTCTCCTTGAAGATAGAGAAGAAGCAAGAAAGCTGAGAGTAAGAGCAGCAAAGTTTTTCCTCATGGACACGGTGTTATATAAGAGAGGTTTCTCTCAGTTCTATCTGAAGTGTTTGACTACAGACAAGTCACACTACGTCCTAAGAGACGTCCATGAAGGAGCATATGGAAACCATTTAGAGGCTAAGTCCCTCGTCCATAAGATGGTTTGTGTAGGATACTACTATCCGTCTATGCAAGTAGATACCAAAGCTTATGTTAAAGCGTGTGACAAGTGTCAACGCTACAACAACATACCAAGGCTACCATTAAAGTAATTCACTTCAATGGTGGCCCCTTGGCCCTTTGCCCAGTGGGGACTTGACATCCTTAGTCCCTTTCCCGTGAGGACAAGGCAAATAAAGTTCTTAGTGGTAGGGATTGATTATTTCACCAAATGGGTAGAAGCAGAGCCCTTGGCAAAAATCACCAAGTAGAACATCAGAAGCTTTGTTTGGAAGAACATTATCTACTGTTTTGGAATCCCTAGGGTGCTCATCTCAGACAACGGACGCCAGTTTGACAACGCACCCTTCAGAGAGTTCTACGAGCAGTTAGGAATCAAGAATATCACCTTCCCACCCATATGCTAATGGACAAGCAGAAGTTGCAAACTGATCCTTGCTGAAAATCATCAAGACTTGGTTTGAGGGGGCAAAAGGGATATGACCAGATGAATTACCTAGTGTCCTTTGGGCATATAGGACGATAGTAAGGACTCTTACTAGAGAGACTCTTTTTAAGCTCGCATATGGAAGTGATACAGTGGTACCCGCAGAGGTTGGTTTGACTAGCTACAGGGTGGCCCATTATAAGGAGGAGGAAAATGAGAAACAACTCCGTCTAAGCCTCAATCTCATTGACGAGGTAAGGATGGACGCAGAATAAAGGGTGGCGCGTTACAAGAACCTGATGACTAAGAACCATGATGCGTTGGTAAAACCAAGGCAGTTTAACTTCGGGGATCTCGTCCTGAAAAGGGTGTCCCTGACTACTAAGGACCTCACTCATGGAAAGTTGGAACCTAGAAGCCTTGGATGGTCGAAGGCTGGAGCACTTGTGGAATGTGAAGCACTTAAGGAAGTACTACTAGTAAAGAGGACTCGTCAGGAAGGTCAGCATGGACAAAACTAAAGATTAATAGTGATCATGAGTAGTTTGTTTATGTTATCTTTTAGCACTTATGTTTTCTAGCAATATTTTATATTTTCTAGCATTTGAATTCCCTATAAAGCACTAGCTACTAGCATTTGCTATGTTTATGGATGATGTCATGAACAAAGTCGTTTTGTATATAAAGCAATTTGACTTCCCTAAAAAAGAACTAGTTACTAGCATGAATGATGTCTATGGACGATGTTATGTACTAAGTTCTCTATTGTCTATGGACAATATTATGTGCAAAACTCCCTATTGTCTATGGACGATGTTATGTACAAAGTTCTCTATTGTATATAAAGCAATTTGAATTTTCTAACTTAAGTGTTGATGATTTTGTGAAATTAACGTCCATAGAAAGTTAAAGACGTCTAAAATCTCTGGATGCAGAAATGTATCATCATGAGCCATCCTTAGACGAAGAAAAGGCAAATTGTCATAAAACCTTAAGGTAACAATATAAGTACAAAGGGAAGGAACATACTGTTGCGATTTAAATAATGCTCCCAAGTGTAGGATTGTTGCGAAGTAATAACTCGGTAAATCTGAGGTCGAATCCACAGGGAAAAAAGAATTGATTAGCAAACCACAAGAGAATAAAACTAAAATAATAAAGTTTAATTGAAGAGATTTTTAACAGTTTAGTGAAAGTAATTTAAATTGAGTGAAAATAATAATATATTAAGGCGCTAAGGTTTAGGGATCCACACACAACACATCTATTAGTAGTCTTAACAAAATTTATTTTATAAATCAACTAAAATTCATACGAAGGATGATTTTAGTCAGATGATTTAACAATAAAAACTCAAGAATTAATTGTCTAAGGTAGTTTCATGCAATTGATTGATTTTAGACAAAACAAAACTAGTAAATTAGTTCGCAGGGAATACTAAGCATTTAACATGCCTGGAGTCTATGATAAATCAAAGGATTATATAGAACTAAACACTTTTCTAGATGAGTAAAACAATCAAAAACATAAAAATTAAAACCAATAAATAATTGTTAAGAACATACCAATAAACAGTTGGGTTTCGCCCCTTGCCTTAGCAAGGCTTCTAGCAAGTCATAACACAAATAAAACTCTAAAAACTGTAAAAAAAAACTTTAAGAAGACCTAAATTATGTTCTACAGAAACTCCCCTCTGAATGTTTTAAAGGTCAAGGAATCCTATTACAAGTTGAATTCCCGTTTGGAGGAAATCCCAATTTTTTAGGCTTCACATAACCGACGTTTGTGGCCCATTTAACTTTAGAATTAGGAATTTTGGTAAAATAAAAGGTTGTAGCCCTTTAAGATAGCTTTCCAGCCCAACTTGAATCATCTCGATTGGACATCTGAGCAGAAAGTTATGCTCCAAATACTAACTGGTTTGCAAGCTGGAATCTTAATCCGAATTGGACTTGGATTAGGTGCAAATTTCCTTTGATTCCTTGCTCCAATTGGACTTGAATTTAATTGGGTTGGCCTTCTTTGACTTCATCATGGCCCTTGTAAAATTAAAGTCCATTAGCTTTTTTCTTTGCACAAATCCACTTATTTAATTTCATTATCCTACAAAAGACAAATTCACCCATTAAAATTCAATTAAACACAAAATTGATTATTCAGTATTATTCCAAAATCAACTATAAAATGCATGAATTAACTCAAAATAAATATCATAATGCTTTCTAATAATGATATAAATGTGCAAAAGTAAGCTATTATCACATACACCTCCTAGTACACTAGTCCAATAACAAAGGACGAAGAAAGGCATGCATGCAAAATACCACAAAGTAATCCAAACTATGGACGAAAGGAAAAGCATAGCTAATTAAAAATTCCAAAAATTTCAAAATAAGGATGAGGAAAATACTTAGTCATTCCATGATAGTTCAAACCACGAACGAGAAAATACTTGGATATTGAAATTGGCTACAAAAACAAACGTTCAAACATGGTTGAAAATGCATTTATAACTAAAACTAAGGGTAGACGACCACTGTCCAGGAACCCTTTAAAGTAACAGGCCTAAAAAGGCAATTGTATGAGTACCCCATCTGTAAACATGGACGAGGAAATGTACTTTAGGAAATTTAAATGATCCAAAACAACGGACCCCCAAGAAAGAAAAAAGAAAGAAAACAAATAAAGATGAAAATAGATTTCTACTTTGATAAACCATTGAGGGTAGTGTCCCCAGACTTTGAGACGTTCTTCACTGGCTGAGGCGTGGAAGCATCATCCTCAAAGCTCGTCTAGAGTAAAGAGCTTTCAGCAGCAATGTGGAGTTTGATAGGGCTAAAATCCACCCCAGGAAAGGATTTGATGGCGTCCATACGAAATTCCTCAAAACCCGTAGTGTAGTTCTTGTCCAAGAGGTCAGTGAACTTGTTGAACGCCTTAAACTCTCTAATAGATACTGCCTTGGCCTCTCCTAGGGAAGAACAGAGCTCGTCGTTTCTCTTTTGAAGGTGGTCTAGACAGTTATCCTTCTCGACAGCGTCTGCCTTCAGCTCTTCAACAAGGTTCTTTAGATCTTTAACCTTGTCCTCCAGCTTGGCCCTCTCTCCAGCTTGATGGCTAGATTCCTTCTCCCTATCACAAATCTTATCCTCAAGCCTAACCTTGGTCTTCTCTAGCTCTTAGACTTGATTGAACACCGCCATAAACTTTGACATGACCTGTATCAAGAACTTCGACGTAAGAAAACAAAGTAAAACTCAAATCTTTAAAAGATTAAGGACGAGTTTACAATACCTTGAAGAGGTTGTGAACCATAGACTGTTCAAACTCATCCACAGTAAGAGGATGGTTCCCATAAAAAACTTCCCTCCACAACACCTGCATGGATATGATGAGCCTCCATGCGTTGAGATTAAGTTGGTTTATACCTATTTCTAGCCTATGGAGGATCTTCCTAGCAAAGGCATTAAGAGGTAACCTAAGACCACCTAGTAGGTAGGCCTCATATTTACCAACCCCTAAGTTAGGAGTACAACACCACTTACCAGGTACGGCTAGACGAGGGTTGAGATCGTCTGGAATCTGATACCAACCCCTAAGAGAAGTTTCTTCTCATTGTCTTAGAGGAAACGCCTACTGCACAACAGTATGAAATGTCCTCCTCATCACTTGGGGAGGGAATGGACGAGGGGGCACTAGTGGATGGATTAGCAAACGACCCAGAGGCGGCCCTTGTCCTTATTTCCTCTTGGAATACCTCTAAAGGAACCCCAGGAACTCTAGACGAGTATTGCTCGTTTGTGGTTTCCCCCCCACTACTACTGCTACAACTACTATCACTCTCACTATCACTACCACTAGTATTACTCTCATCGTGATATTCATCTATTTCTCTCTTGTCCCTATCACTAGACGAAGACACTATAATCTTAGTCATTTGTAAAGAATACTAAAGAAGAAAACCTATAGATGGGAGAAGGAGGATACTTGATTCTAGATAGAGAGGACTAAGGACGAGAGGGAACTTCTAGACGAGGCGTAGAGGACGACTGATGTCGAAATGGAAAATATGAGAAAGTGAGAGGGTAAGAGGGGTATTGGACTATTTATAGGCGGTAGAAATGGACATTGAAGCGACGCGAGCCAACTAGAACATGCCACGTGGTAGCTTTTCTCGAAGAATGAAATGACATGACTAGTGGGCCTCTAGGATTGAGCCATATGTCAATATCTTAGGCATCAGATTTTGAACACCTTGACACACCACTTGGACAATCTTCCGGCCAATAAAAAATCGCCACGTGTAAAGGCCATGTAGCATGGATGACATAAGGACAAAGGGGCAACTGATAGGGTCCAAACCAAGTTTAGCTCATCCATGATGGTCGTCCATGGCAAGCACATGTCCATAGGGTTTGACAAGAGAAGAAGCCCAATAGAAGTACCCCAAACATGAACAAGATCCCTCCATAAGATATTACAATCTTCCAAATCAGGTTGGTCATCCATGCCTCACAAGGTTATGGACAACCAAGGATGATCGTTCATAGACCACAAGGGTATGGACGACCATATGACACGTAGTAAATTTCAGAGAAATTCTCTACAAGTTTTACACAATCAAACCACGATCTGTCATTCTGGAATGTGGGGAGGGTTCTCCGAAATTCTCTCCATTTTCTCCATTAACTCCACACATCTCCCATGATGATAGTGGATCCGAACAAGTAGACTCACTTCTAACTCCCTATAAAATGATCAAGTCTCATTCAACAAATGTAAGTTCTATTATTCACAGTTTTCCATCTTTGTATTCTAGAGAGAAAACTGACTTAACCATCGGAGGGTCCTTGGCCGGGTTACACCGGTCACCTTTAACAATCTTTTCTTTCCTTTCAGGTCTTAAAGCCATCTTAGTTCGAACCATTTTAGCCTACTGATTTTCGTGTGTCATCAATAACAAATAAAAAAATTCAAAAAATATATATATAAATTCATATTTACACAATCCGTATTTCACCATTTCCAAAAAAAAAAAAAAACCTAAATGTCATTGACCATAATTTTTTTTTTAAATACAATATATCATCACCATAAATATTAAATGATGAAACTATTAAGAACTAATATACTGTGTTATTCCTTCTCAATATAATATGTAGAAAAAAAAAAATCACTTTACAAAGGGTTTTGGTCGAGTCCAGGTTTTTTTTTTTTTTTTTAATTTTTTACTCCAAGTTTAAAAAATTGTTCAATTATGTTATCAAAACCCAATTGTAATTAAAAAAAAAAAAAAAAAAAAAAAAAAAAAAAACAAAACAAAACAAAAATCCTAAAACAAGGTTGTAACGTTTTCAAAATCCAATTGTAATAATTTTTCTACCAAAAATAAAATAAAATTGCCTAATTAAATCCTCAAACTGGCCCACTACCGAAATTAGGTTCATTGACTGTGTTGGGCCCACCAAAGAGAACCTATCTTACTTGCCACGACACCTTCTCCTATTCGATTTTGACCTCACCTTATCGAATCCAAACCAGGCTATATAAATAAAGGCGTCACTCCGAAAGTACTCACCCACACTACTCTCTCTCTCCCTCTCTAAACACAAAGCCTTCGACTCCACTTCAACAACCCAATACTACTCTACAACGATGATGATCACCTCGTTTTTCAAAGCCATGACCTCATCATGGGCAGCTCCACCCTCATTGCCACAACCTATCACTACCTGCCACGACAACAACAACAACAACAACAATCCACTTGCAGAATTCGCTTTTATAGCCCTCATAATAATAATTGGGATTCTCATCAGGTACATTTGCACCAGGTTCAAGCCCAGCGACGACTCAGACGATTTTTCTGAGACCACTCAGACTCAGCGCCGAGACCACCGACGACACCTATGGCCAAGAAATAATAACAATAATAATTCTTCTTCTCAGCCTCAGCGGTCGGTTCAAAGAAATCATGGACTCGACCCCGCAATCATTCTTGCTCTGCCCGTCTACTCTTATCATGGAGACGACGCTAAGTACCAGGTTGATTGCGCCATTTGTCTGAGCGAGTTCGAGGAGAAGGAGGACGTGAAGGCGATTCCGTTCTGTAAGCACGTGTTTCATCCGAACTGCCTCGAGAAGTGGCTTTCGGTGCAGGTGACCTGCCCGGTTTGCCGTGGGGGTGTGAGTGCTCGATCGGATGATCAAAGAAGAAGATCGACGTCGCGGAGTCATGACGTGTGTATAGAGATACACGAGGGAGTGTGAGGAGGAACAGGAGTTGTTCGAGCTTAGTAATTCGAGTTATGTTGCAAATTAAAGAAGGTCGAGTTTCTGATGAGTGTAAGCTTACGCTTATATTACCTGTATATAGACAGTATACAGTCATTACTAATCGTTTTTTTTATTTTACGCTATTTTCACATCAAGTTTGTGCTTTAATTTTACACTACCGATGTAAGATACCAAGTTGTACGCAGAAGAATCAAAAGTAACTTGTTATTCACCATGTTCTAGTGTTTTTTTTTTTGGGTAAATTTTTATAAATATTGTTGGTGAGGGTGTGTGTTATAAACCCATTAGAACATACTTTTCCATCATATTTGTATATATATATATATATATATATATATATATATATATATATATATATATTGTTTTGCTCTCCATCTCAAATAGAACACAATTATGTTTCTGCTTCCTCCCCCCCCAAAAAAAAAACATTTTTTTTTTTGAAAAATTGCTTCAAATTTCAATTGTGACTTGGAGAGTCAATTAGGTATTATAGTTGAAAAAGAAAAAATTAATTTGATTTTCTTTGGTTTGGAAGGAAATACTATTCCTTGGTATGGAAGAAAAGTTTAAGTCCTGTTAAAGAAGTAACGTATTCCTAATTCAAGAAAGAAAAGATAAATTTTTATTTGGGAAATAGCCAAAGAAGAGAGAGCAGAGTGTTACCGCCTTTGAAAAGATAGCCAAGGAGAGCTATGTGGATAAGAGAAAGAAGAAGAAAAGAAAGTTAGAGAGGAGAGAGTAAAGTGTTGCTGCCCTCTAGATAAATAATTAGTGTGTGTGTGAAAGTAAAGAAAAACAAGAAGGTTTTTCTTTAGCTGTGAGACACAAAAGAGTGTGTGTGAGAGCAAAGAAAAAAATATGAGTTTTTTTTTTTTTTAGCTGTGAGATACAAAGAGAGTGTATGTGAGAGAAAAGAAAAACAAAATAGATTTTTCTTTAACCGTGAGACATACACAAAAGATATTATAATTGATTTGATAATAATGAAATTAATTCAAAATTTGTCCCGTGATTTTTCTCTTAAAGGAAAATTTTTTTCCATGTAAATATTTTGTATTCTTATGTGTAGTTGCTATTTAAATTTGGTAATATTAGTGATAATATTATTTGAGACCCAACACTTTTTTCTCTTGTGCAATTGGCACTCTAGCTTGTGCGATTAAGCTTTCATGCTTCATTAAGAATAAAGCAAGGTATATTAGAGGGTTGTATTTGAACATCCAATGGAAGTGCGTCTATTATTTTCATTCTTCTAATCTTCTTTATTAGTTAAACACTTAAACCTATGAATGAAACCATTGCCCACTACAGGGAAAAAATGGCTAAATAGTTTTATTTTTTAAACTATTTTGCTAAATAGTCTCATTTTCAAACTATGTAAGAAAATACCACTGTTTTGAAACTCAACATTATTGATATTAAATTCTATGTATGTTTTGTCACTTCAACTTATTTAAAATTTTTACATAGAACTCAACATTGCTAATATCGAGTTTTAGTTAGAACTAGACATCAGTAATATTGAATTCCAAAATAATGGTGTTTTGTTACATAGTTTGAAGAGGGGACCATTTGGCTACATAGTTCAACAATTAAGGCTAAACAACAAATTTTCCCCACTATAGACTATAACGCACCCTACCCCATGGAATCACTCCCTTTGCTTCATCAACCCAATACAGTGATTATCAACTCGTTTTTGAATGCCACGTCATCAACAGCTGCACCATCAATGCCACCTATCCACAACAGCCCATTTGAAAGCTATTTGAATTACGCTTTTGTTGGCTACATGATTGAGCTTCTCTTAATTTTTAATTGCGTAATTTGCTCGTAAGGCTCCGCTTGGGAGGAGGGAATGGAATGGAAAGGAATGAAAAGAATCATTTTAGAATATTCTTCCCTTCCCTTGTTTGGGAGTTTTAATGGAGGGAATGGAAAGCCCATTTCCTTGTTTGGGAGTTTAAGTAGGAGGGAATGGAATGGGTAAGAGGGAACACTCATTCCTCTCTATTCCCTTAAAACCTCAAATTTTCATTCCCCCCGAAATTGAGAGGAATGGGAGGGAATGGAATTAGATTTAATAATTTTTTTACTAAAACTCCCAAAATACCCCTGTATATTCAATTCTTTATTTTAAAATAGGGATCTAATAGTAATATTGTCATAAAATGATTTCATTCCACTCCCTCCATGTTACTCCCAAACAAGATTACTTACATTCCATTCATTTTCATTCCTTTCCATTCCTTTATTTTAAAACATCCAATCAAGGTTACTTAATTCCATTCCATTCCATTCTTTTCCATTCCTTTCCCTTACTAAAATACATTCTATTCCATTCCATTCCTTTCCATTCTTTTATGATCATTCTATTCCATTTCATTCCCTTCCCTTATGAACTCCCAAGCGGAGCCTAAGAGTCTTCATCTGATACTGTGAGACTATGAGTGAAGGCCAAGACTACCGACTTGGCAGATACAGATTGCCAAGAAACTCTTCTCAGAGCAAGAATCAAAAAATGGACCCACCATGATTCTTGCTCTTATCATGGGGATGCGAAGTACTAGATCGCTGCGCGATTTGTCTCGGTGAGTTCGAGGAGAACAAAACTGTGAAGGTCATTCTCAATTTCTTTTTGGGTTTTTAGATAACTTTAGTATCACTTAGTAGTTCTAATTAGACATGGCATACGGTCGGGTTAGATCAATTTGGTTGCGGGTTAAAATAGGTCATTTTAAGCCTGTTAGAAAATAGATTGGGTCAATTGAGTTGCGGGTCAAGCTAGGTTAGGTTGACCTATATTTTTCACATAATTTATTTATTTATTTATTTTTTAAAGAAAACAACATATGTTTGCCATTTGGAAAGTCACGCAGTAAATTACTTGATGTATAATGCATTATTTTGAATTTCCCACTTATATCAAGAATGAGCTAAGATTAACAAATTAATACTTGTTCAATAATTTTAAAATTATAAAAATTATTCCAACATTAATAACCAAAACAAAATAGTACAAAGAATAAGTAAAACAAATACACAAGTTTCATTTCTACACAATATCAACATCCCAAAACATAAAAACAAAATTACAAATGCCTTATTGGATAACTAATTTGACAAAGAATAAAAGTATATAAGAAATTTATAATCTTGAAAACTAATTTTATAATCTATTATCAATTGTGGTT
Source organism: Quercus lobata (assembly GCF_001633185.2). NCBI lineage: Eukaryota > Viridiplantae > Streptophyta > Magnoliopsida > Fagales > Fagaceae > Quercus > Quercus lobata. The sequence continues at coordinate 39,417,673 of NC_044906.1, read as the reverse complement.
AGCACTCTCTTTCAATTTGAGAATATACATTAAAGTTTGATTGTTTACTTATTTGTACATGGTCCTTTTTATGAATATCATGTCATTGTTAAGCAACACATACTCTAGGAAATATCATAATTTATTTTGAAAATCCGTTTATTTTAGACATGAATTGTTAAAAATTAGGCTTAAACATTCATAATTTATGCTAATTTCATTGATACTTTGGTTTTAGTCTTTTCACACTTATGAGTGTTTCTCAAACATGTCTATAATTTTAAATATATGTTTTTAACTCTACTGTAACTAAATCATCTTGGCATGTACTTTGTTATTTGATATCTAAAAATCTTTACTCATTACAAAATGCCTTAATCATTTATCTTTCAAATCATTTGCATGCAGTTATGTAAATGTCTCAAATATTTCCTTAAAGTTCACAACATACAATTAAACTAATATTGTCTTAATTTTATTTTTTTACCCAAAAAAAAGTTTTAAACAAATGGTTCAGATTGCGGGTTGGGTTAGGTTAACTCACAAAAAATTGGGTCGAGTCACAGGTCAAACCGTTTTTGCTTTGAGTTAAAATATTTGGGTTCAGGTCGAGAATTTTTAGGGTCACGTTAGGAAATTCTAACCCGTTTTGCTATGTCTAGTTCTGATGGCCAACTCCTAATGTGATAATTAAAAATCTTATTTTTTTTTTTTAAAATTAAGAGAGAGAGATTGGATGTGGGATCCTTTGGGATCCTAATCTTCAACTGTAGGATCAATCAACAACTTTTTGAATGTTATTGACTTAGCTTGAAACTCTTTCAAAATTATTTCTAAATTTTCTCAACCATATCAAGAAAATATTTGAACTTCTATAGATTGCAATAATTCCCATCAACACATTGAAATTGACTCCTGAAGATTAGAGAATTACAGATGAGGTCCCATTAATTACAATTTTATATCTATGTCCTTCCACCACACTATATTCTCATAAGCCACTAGTACTGGATTAATATTACTATCATGTCCCTGGCTTATGTAACCCTTAATTTCTTGATTTCATAATTTCTATTGAATGCCAAAATATCTTTGAAAAACCTCTTGCAAGGCAAAAACCTCACCGAGTGAATTTCAAGTCACTACTCTTAAGAATCTACTAATCAAGAACAAGCATTTACAAGTATAAAGAATCTTTCCACTACCCTGGACTATTCCAAAATACCAACTTACAGTTGAACCTTTACTCCAATTCCTGATTGGACTTAATCTTGTAGAGACTTCTTCCTATCTACAGGGATCCCAATACATGTTTGACTTCCCAACAACTGATTGATTATTGTTGGATGTAAAGTTCTTCACTTCAAAGCACGTTGAAGATCTGGAAGCACTTGGTTACAAAACCCTAAAGCACACAAGAGCGCAATAGTGCAATAGCTTCTCACAGAGTGTATGAGTTCTCTAATTGAGTCTCTGTGTCTTTGATTACTTTAATATAAAGTTTTTATATAGTTTAGAGGTTTAGTGAACGAAACCCTAGCAATCAAAGTCATTATAGGCTGAAATTTAGATTTAAGAATTCTAGATTTGTGAAGCTTGATAGATCAAGAGATGTCGACCTTAATGTCAAGAATTACTCATTAAGTATCGATAGATGCTAGTGTCAAGACTAGGTACAGGGTTCACTATTTCAGTTTTTCTTCACTTGTTTCTTGATTCAATCTCCATGTCTTTAATGAACTTGTGATGCTTGAGAAACACACTTCTTGATACATTAAACCCATCTTAGATCTACCCAATTACAAGTAAAGTGCATTTTTCAAAGGATAAGCTAATACATAGAAAATATGACCCTAACAGAGGAGAGTTTAAAGTTTTAGAAAAGGGGGTCAACTACAAAAATGAAAAAAATAATAAGTAAAAATAATTTTTTTTGGATCGGGGTCGGGCCCCCTTGGCCCCTCCGAGTTTGTCCCTAATAATAAGGTATAGAAGAATCAAAAGTTACTAGTTGTTCACCATACTTGTGGATGATTCAATTTGAAACTTCATAAATATAGCTGTCCAGGAAGTCAAGGACCCAACCAAACCGACTGGATCCAACTGACTTGGTGCCTAGTGGGCGCACCTGAAGCCCATGGTCGGTCGGATTGGGGTCTTTTACTAATAAAAACCTAATATTTGGTTCAGGTAATAGGATTAAAAACCCGTATAACTAGAACCAACCAATGGTTTCAGATTTTTTCTTTTAAATTATTATTTTTGGTTTCTTTCTAGGAGAAAACGTGGAGACTGAAGCAATAAGACTAAAGTACTGACTTATTAAGACTTACACACTGATAAAACGTACAAGTAAATCCAAAATCAAATCAGAACAGCTAAATTTCAAATCAAAACAAAGTTTCAGACATCTTCCACAGTTCCACTTCCACATGACCACATATTTTTTGACTTAGTCACAATCCTCATCTCATTGTCTCAGAACCTCAGTCTCCATTCTTTCTAGTCTCTCTAATCTCCTCTCTCTACTCCACACTCTCCATACTCCTCTCCAAACCCTAGTTGCTGCTGTCGCCGCCTCATCACCATGCCATAACATTGCTGCTTCCTTGCCTTACTTTCTTTCCACCATGGGTTAAGTCTTCTCAGCCTCTTGGCCTTAACTTTTCAGTCTCAGGCATATTTTCTTCATTTTTTTTCTCCATTTTTCTCTATTTTGAGATATGGGTCTATCATCTTTTTCAAATTATTTAAAACTTAAAGTTTATATTTGTGAAATTTTTTTGGGCCATAGAGTTGCAGGTGCTTGATTCCACTACAAAATATAGTATCTAGTTGTGGGCACAAGGGAGTACGCCTCGGCCTTTGGAGTGGACCAGTGCAAAGGGTGAAAAATGGAGTTGCCACCTAGATTACGTCTAGGAACCATATTGGACATTTTGGGCCACTTAATTACATGTATAGGTCTCCATGCCAGATTATGCGTCTAGAGTTTATGTACAAATTGGGAAGGTATTAGGCACTCAAGACTGCCCGACTTGTGGCCTAGCCTCCATTATTTGTTGCTATGCCATATTTAGACAAAGAAATTATTAAAAGAGCCCTAATCTTTAACCTAAACATATATCATACACTTAAATGAAAATAACACACAGAAAATGTTAAAAATCACATCACAATATAAAAGGAAACAAATAAAATACAATCAAACAAAATAAATTAAACATGGAAAGTTGACAATTAAATAAAACACACAAGGAAAAGATATCAAATAAACCAAGCATGGCAAAAAGACTCAAAAAAACATGGAAAATAATTAAACACAAATAATCAACCTAAAACATAATTAAAAAAAAAAAGTGAAAATGATCAAAATAAGTTTTTCCCTAATCTGGGTTTGGGGTGTGTATGTATACTCAACTATGTGTACACATAGTTGAAACCATGTGCATGCATACTCAATGATTCGTATGCATCCTTTAACACAGAACTGAAAAATCACATTTTTATTGATTTAATCATTCAAAGATATAAACAAAGAAATCAAACAAGCATGTTAGAAACCCTAAAAACTAAACTAACATAAAACAAATAACACAAAGCATCAACATAAAAAAAAAAAAAAATAAAAAAAAAATCAATAAGTATAGTAAACTACATCAAATAAATAAACATGTTAAACTTTACATGAAACTAAAATAATAAAAGAAGAACAACCTAAAACAGATTATAAAAAATCTAAAATCATATTAACACATATTAAAAGAATGAAAATCAACAAACAAATCAAATAAAACAATTAGAGAAACTATATTAAGAAACTCATGTGAATCCTATTAAATGAAAGAAAGGGTTCATGGAAAGAACATTCACCTTGCTTAAGATTATGAGTTTGGGATTTTTTTTAACCAACCTCTTAGTGCCTCCAACACAAAGATTAGATTGACAGAATAAGGGAATTAAAGAACACAACAGTTTTTAGGAATCACAACTCAAGAACAAAGTTTAATTGAAAAAGCTTTTGAGAAATCAAATTAGAACATTAGTTTCTACCTTAGAACTAACTAAAGAGAGGTTTTTTATTTGTAAAAAAACGTGCTTAGGTGCTGCGTGGGAGTTTTGGAAAAGAGGATTAGGGTTTTAGAGAAGATGGAGGCCAAAAAATAACTCTTTCTAGCTAGGGTTTTGATTGGAAACATAAGATGAGTATTTACAAGTTAAAATTAGGGTTTTGGGGGATTTTCAATGGTCTTTGTATGTTTCCAATGGTCTAGGGACCAGCTCATATCAAAGGATGATGTTTTGGGCCCTTAAAATGAAGTTTTAAAACTCAGAAAATTGGACTGCTCAGTTGGCCCAAATTCAAATGGTCATAACCTACTCAATATAAGTCCAAATCAGGAAAATTTTTTATTCAAATTGAAGCCCAGAATGTTTAATTTCCAATGTAATAAACTTCACTCAAACACTCTTGGTGGATTAAAAGTTATGGTCGAAATAGTGAGCAAAGGTTATTTTTCAGTATCGATTTCAAAGCGATTTGAGCACTTTTGAGTTGTAATTACTTCTAAACTATTGTGAACTCTTTAATTAACCTTGGTTGATATATGTCAAGCTCATCATTGGGGCCAGGGACCAAAATTCATTAACAGGTACAAAATATGGTGTCTACACCTGTGTATTTCATTGAACAGGATTATAGTTGTAAATTATAATGACTAGTCAATGTAGTCACTCTCTCTATACTTTTTCTATATAGCTCTTTTCTTGAGCAACACATTAGGAGACCAAAACTGAAAAGAGATTGGATTCAAAGATGAAACCCTAATTTTTTTTTATTTGATTTGTTGGGTCAAAGATTTGAATTATCACTTTTCAAAGATGAACCCCTAATTTAAAAAGATGAAATCCTAACACATTTTTATTTTATTTTTATCTAATTTTATTTTATTGCTCATTTGTTTGATTTATTTTGTTTTCCTAACTTAAAAAATTGAAACCCTAATTTTATACAAGAGTTGAAAGTTTTTCAAGTAGGCTACTCTTTTTTCTTCCTCTTTAATGTCAAATCCCTAACAGCTAAGGGTTCTCAAATGTATCATTTCTCTTCTGTTGTTTCTCTTTTAACTTGTTGTTGTTGTTGTTGTTTTTTTTTTTTTTTGTTTGGTTAATTTTGTCGTTGTTTTTGTTGCTACTTTGACCTATTGTGGTTGTTGTTGTGTCATTTGTGTGTGTGTGTGTTTGTTCTTGTTACTTCGTTAGTAGTATCATTGTTCTAGTAGTTTGCTGATGCTTAAATTTGATGTCTTTAGGTTATGGAACCCTCTAATGATCTACCCCCTTCCCAAGCAACACCTGCTACCTAAGCTGAACTTGCTGCCCAAGTTGAACCTATTGCCACTTCAATGAATGTTGAGGTTCCTCCACTTCCACCTAAAGGTAAAGGCAAGGTGAGTAAGAAAGCTGCTAATTGTGGTAATAATAGGAAAAATCTACTGTTTGGGATCATTTTGAAAAAATATAGATTAGTAAGGGTCAGTTTAAGGCTGTTTGCAATTATTGCCAAAAAACTTATCTTGCTAATAGTAAGGGGCATAGTACTACTAATTTATTGAATCATATGCCAAATTGTGTTAAAAACCCTAATAGAGATGCACTTAAAGGAACACAAACCTTAGCGTTTGAACCCAAAATAGATGTGGAGGAAGTGTTTCAGCTTATACCAACAACCTTTACTATTGAGGCTTCTAGAAAGGCACTTCCTGAAATGATTATAATAGATGAGTTTACTTTTAGGTTTGTTGAAGGGTATGGGTTTCAAATATTTTTAACAACCTTACAACCTAAGTTTCATATGAGGGATATCCCATCTCGTCAAACTGTGGCTAGAGATGTGATCGGCATTTATGGTGTTGAGAGAGAGAAACTAAGGGAGGCCTTGAAGGGTCGTAGGGTATGCCTTACTATGGACACATGAACTAGTATTCAAAATCTGAATTATATATCCCTCACATGTCATTTTATTGATGATGATTGGAAGTTGCATAAGAGAATTCTGAATTTTTGTTAAGTTGAAGACTATGAGGGGAGACTATAGGTAGAAAGATTGAGATGTGTTTGCGTGCGTGGGGTATGGGGTTGTGAGAGACCACGTCCTCAATAATAGAGAAAGTATCGGCACCTCTCGTTTGAGATTTTGATTATCGTGAAGTTGCCATTTATTTTTTTATGTATTACACACACACACAAAAAAAAAAAAAAAAAAAAAAAAAAAAAAAAAAAAAAAAACCTAAAAAATACATAGTACATGAATAACATTGAATTCTTATTTATTTGAACATTGACAATTGATAGAAAGAAACTATACATGGCTTTGGTCCTAATTACAATCTAAGTAAAGAATTACAAAGCTCTTTGTCTTAGTTACAATCTACCAACAATAAAAACTACTCTATGAACCTAAGATCTAGACTCGGGGGCTAGGTTACAGGATAAGAAAGTGTTAGGCACTCATCCTGCCTAGACAAAGCCTAGTCTTCTAAACTCTAAATGACCATTTAAGTACCCATGACCAAGGATATGCAACATGTTATGTTACCTTTAATAGATCTATGTCTAAATGTTATTCAAAGACTCCATATCTAAATTTTACTCGATGTAAAGAATCAAATTTGATGTTTAATGCGAAAAACAATATTTTGAGCAAAAATATGTAGATATGATGTTAATTATGTGGAAAAAAAAATCCCAAGGATATGGTGTTTTGATGACAAAGTGGAGATCTAGATTCTAATGCGAAAATCTATGAGTTTTGGAGAGAAAATTCCAGGTCTGATTTTAGATATGGAAAATGATGATTTTTTAATGAGAAAATCTCCTATTTGATTTTAGATATGAAAAATGAAAAAAAAAAATTTTGAGAAAATTTCATATATGATTTTAGATGTGAAAAAGGATGAATTTTTATTGAGAAAATTTCAGATATGATTTTATATGTAAAAAACAATGAGTTTTTATTGAGAAAATTTCAGATCTGATTTTAGATATTGACGAGCATCAAGATAAGATTGTCTACATAAAAGATGATCTTATCCATACTGAAGTCGGGGACGAGAGTAAACGTAAAATCCCGTCATCGTACATCGTCCTTTGAGATGAGCCAGGCCAGCACTCATTGAAGGCACAAATAAAAGCCATTAGGACAACTGACAAGTAGTGATTGTGTCGGAATAGTTACAAGAGCAATAATGGCTCAACGGTCATCCGTTACACCTTAAATGGAATCATCATTATCAATTAATGCCGCATTCCACTTAGGAGAAAAATGCTTAGAGTAGCATTAACAGACATAACTGCACCAAATCAAAGCAAACTATAAAAAGGGAAATGGAACCCAGGTAAAAGGACAGGAAAAATTAGAGAGACAATTGTGAGAAACTTTTTTGAGAACTGATAAGCTGACTTTAGCATCAGAGTATTCTTAGTTGGCCTTATGCCGGTGAAAACCTCCTTTGCCTTTCTTTTCTTAACAGTAGGTACCGGAGATCGTCCATCGATATTGATGAGGAGCAGACTGACGAGGTCAAGTTTTGGCTTCATCAGTTTGGCCCCGTTTGTGGGGAACGACGAGTTGATCCTTTCTCAAATCATCATGCTCCTATTGATAAAGCTCCTATCACTTGATGGACTCCACACTGGCACCACCCATAGATCCTATGGTGATGGCTCAACAGATCCAAGCTCTAACAGCAAATGTACAAGAGCTAATGAAGCAGAATGAAGAGTTGAAGCGTCGAGCCCGTCCTGAAGGCAGCAATGCATCGTATCACCGACGTAGCTGTAGCAGACATAACGAGGAGGCTAGTAGCCCTGAAAACAGTAAGGGAAAAGATGCAATTGAATACACAGGGCAGTCCATGCAAGACAATGATCACATGATGAAGAACTTAAGAAGGGAACTTGATGAAGTAAAGAATGCTATAAAAGGAAGACGACGATGAACCTTGATGGCATGCTCAAACGAACAGATTCACCTTTCACAGCCAGCGTTTTGGAATGCTCCCTCTACCTTCGAAATTTCGTTTGCCGCAACTGGAGTTCTATGACGACACGAAGGACCCTCTCGACCACATAGGGGCCTTCAGGACCATTTTGAACCTTCAACAGACCCCGGACAAAGTTATCTGTAGGTTTTTCCCTGCCACCTTAAGGGAGGCTGCTAGGGTATAGTTTAGTAAGCTGCCAGCATCCTCAATAGTGAATTTCGAACAGCTCAATAACTCGTTTGTTCGCCATTTCATTAGGGGGCAACGTCACAAAAGGCCAACCTCCTACTTGCTCACAGTAAGGCAACAGGAAGGAGAAAGCCTACGGGAGTATTTGAAACGTTTCAACAAGGTTGTGCTGGAAGGAGAAAGCCTACGGGAGTATGTGAAATGTTTCAACAAGGCCGTACTGGAAATTGACAAGGCTGATGACCAAGTGATAATGACGACCTTTCAGGCTGGACTCAACAACCCCGATTTTATCTTTTCATTGGGAAAGACCCCGCCAACCTCTACGACAGATCTCCTGTTCAAAACTCAGAAGTACATGAACGGAGAGGATGCCTTTATAGTAAAGGGACCAGCAAGAAAACGGAAGAAGGACGAGTCTAGTGATTCCCAAGGAAAGAAGAAGGATTGTAAAGACCTATATTCAGAGAATAAGGCCAACAAAAGTATTCCTGACACCCCAAAGAAGAAAATGAACTTCACCCTATTGGTAATGCCCGTGGATAAAATCTTAATGCAGATTAAGGACGAACTAGGCCTGAAATGGCCCAAGTCGTTGAAAACCTCTTCCAGGAGGCAGGACCTAAAGAAATTCTATCATTTCCACAAGGATCATGGCCATTACACTAACGAATATCATGATCTGAAAGAGCAAATAAAAGAATTGATTCAATGGGGAAAGCTCCAAAAGTTCATCAAGAGGGACCACCATCCTCAGGCAAGGACTAACGACAAGTCTCATGATAATGCCAAGGATGATGGTCAAGATCATCCAAAGCAGGCTGTGGGGGAAATACGAATGATAACTGGAGGACCTGTATCAAGAGGATCATACAAGTCTTTGAAGAAGGCTCACCATAGGCAAATTAACAATGTTCACATCAAGCATCCATCCCCAAAGTATCGACGACCAGAAAGTGACGATATCACATTCTCTGAACGAGATGCAAATGGGATTAAGCAACCCCATGATGATCCACTCATCATTGTACTAGAAATTGAAGGTTTCAACACAAGGAGAGTATTGGTTGATAATGAGAACTCCGTGGATATAATGTACATGACGACCTACTAGTAGTTGAGGTTGGATCCAAAGAGGCGTAAACCTTTCAAATCCCCATTGGTTAGCTTCAATGGAGATCAAATTTATCCAAAAGGTATCATCACATTGCCAGTCACAGTCGGTACACAACCAGCTCAAGTAACAAAACAGGTCGATTGTTTGATCGTCAATTGCCCATCGTCCTATAATGTCATCCTAGGACGACCTACACTAAATCGGCTTAAGGTTGTAACCTCGACTTATTGAATGAAAGTGAAGTTTCCAACCCCAAACGGGATAGGGCAAATATGCGGTGATCAGCTTTTGCCAAGAGAATGTTACCAAGCGGTATTAGCTTTAAAAGAAAACCATGCATGGATGGTAGAAGAAGAACCAAAGAAGCCTACACAAGAGCTGGAAGATGTGAACCTAGTGGAAGAAGACCCTACCAAAGTTACAAAGGTGGGAGCAGGACTTGACTCAGTCTTAAAGGAAAAGATTGTGGAATTCTTGAAAGGAATCTGGATATCTTCGCCTGGACTCATGAAGATATGCCAAGCATAGACAACAAAGTAATAGAACACATGTTAAATGTCGAACCCATTAGGAAGCCTGTCCTGCAGAAACGAAGAGTTTTTGCCCTTAAGAGGAAGAAAGTTGTTGTGGAAGAAGTAGACAAGCTTTTGATTGCTGGGTTCATTAGAGAAATCTATTACCCTAAATGGTTAGCCAACGTTGTCATGGTGAAGAAGTCCAACGAGAAATGGCGCATGTGCATTGACTTTATAGATCTCAACCGTGCCTACCCAAAAGACAGCTTTCTGCTTCTCAGGATTGACTAGCTGGTGGATTCAATAGCTGGCCATGAGCTGTTGATCTTTATGGACGCATTTTCAGGTTATAACCAAATTCGCATGAACGAAGAGGACCAGGAGAAAACAACTTTTGTTACTAGCCAAGGGTTATACTGCTATAGGGTTATGCCATTTGGCCTGAAGAACATAGGGGCTACTTACCAGAGGTTGGTGAATCAGATGTTTAGCAAGCAGATTGGGCAAAATATGGAGGTCTATGTGGACGACATGCTTGTGAAGAATTGAAAGTAGAATTACACTTGTATAACCTTAAAGAAACTTTTGATACATTGAGGAAGTATCAGATGAGGTTGAACTCGGCGAAGTGTGTATTTGGGGTCTTGTTGGGCAAGTTTTTAGGTTTCATGGTCTCACAACGAGGTATAGAGGCAAACCTTGAGAAAGTCAAAGCCATATTGGATATGACATCCCCAAGGAGTGTGAAGGAGGTTCAGAAACTGACGGGACGTATAGCAGCTTTGAACAGGTTTGTCTCTAGAGCTACAGATAAATGCCTCCCATTCTTTAAAACATTAAAGCAGGCTTTCCAATGGACAGACGAGTCCAAAGAAGCCTTCCAAGCACTCAAGGATTACCTGTCCAAACCCCCACTTCTAAGTTCGTCCATTGAAGGAGAAGATCTATTCCTATACTTAGCTGTCTCCCAAATGGTTGTAAGCTAGGCATTGATCCGAGAAGAGCTCCAGATTCAAAAGCTAGTTTATTACACAAGCGAGGCCTTCCAGGGCACGGAAGTGAGATACCTAAGGATAGAAAAGTTAGCCTTCGCTTTAATTGTCACATCAAGAAAGCTCTGTCCCTACTTTCATGCATCCACGATACTAGTCATAACGGACCAGCCACTACGAAAGGCGATGGGTAGGCCAGATGCTACAGAGAGAATGGTCCAATAGGCAGTGGAATTAAGTCAATTTGACGTTGATTATAGGCCTGGAACAGTCATCAAAGCCTAGGCACTAGCAGACTTTGTTGCTGAATTCACTATACCTGATCAAGATCTGAAATCAGATTACTAGACAGTGTATACAAATGGCTCGTCAACGTCAGGTATAAGTGGAGTAGGTGCAATCCTCTTACCCCCTGAGAAATACATCCTTAAGTACGGAGTCCGGCTTTAGTTCCCAGCAACGAATAATGAAGCAGAGTACGTAGCTATCTTGATGGGCTTGAGGTTTGCAAAAGCCATGGGTGTGAGAAACTTGAAACTGAACTCTGATTCAAAGCTCATGATAGGGCAGATGAACAATGAATACGAGGCTAAAGAAGACAGGATGAAGAGGTACTTAGCAGTGACTAGTCAGTTAATTTCTGACTTTGATGATGTCAAGATTACTTAGGTACCTTAGGAAGAAAATTCCAAAGCGGACGAGGTTGCTAGGCTGGCATCATTGAAGACCAATGAATGACGACCTAGATTGTACATGGAGGTGCAGTACCTTTCGAGTATTGAGGGATTTGACGTGAATTATGTCCAGTCAGGGGAAAGTTGGATGGATCCAATAATCACATACATCAAGGATGGTAACCTCCTTGCAGATCCCTCGGAAGTTAGAAAAGTCAAAGTTAGGTTGTCCAGATTTACAATCCTAAATGACGAGCTTTACAAGAGGGGATTCTCAAAACCCTACTTGAAGTGCCTCAATCTAGAAGATGTTAAGTATGTACTAAGAGAAATCCACGAAGAGGTATGCGGAAATTGCTCTGAATCACGATCACTCGTTAGGCAAGTTGTTTGTGCAGGATATTTCTAGTCAACTATGCAAAAAGATGTAGCTCAAGTTGTTCAGAAGTGCAACAAGTGCCAACAGTTTGGAAATGTGTAGCATGTCCCAGCGGAGCACTTGACTAGCATCACCTCACCATGGCCATTCTCCATATGGGGAATCGACATAATGGGCCCCCTACCTCCTGGTAAGAAGAAGGTAAAATTCTTAGTCGCCTCTATTAATTATTTCACAAAGTGGGTGGAAGTAAAGCCTTTGGCAGTTATATTAGAGGCCAAGATACAACACTTCGTGTGGAAAAACCTTGTTCGTCGATTTGGAATTCCACGAGTCATCATCTCTGACAATGGACGATAGTTTGACAACCATAAGTTTAGGGATTTTTGTAAGGAGCTGGGGATAAGGAATCACTATTCTTCACCTGGACATCCACAAGCCAATGGCCAGACAGAAGTCATAAATCGGACTTTGCTCAAATTAATCAAAACCCGACTTGAGGGGGCTAAAGGGGCCTGGCCTGACGAGCTCCCAAGAGTGTTGTGGGCTTATAGAATGATGGTGAGGACTCCAACAAGCGAGATGCCCTTCAAGATGGTGTTTGGAATTGAGGCAATAGTTCCAGTGGAAGTTGGAGTGTCAAGCCTTAAAAGGGAGAGGATGATAAGGTAATATAACCAGAGGGTCAAGCTGAAGTGCTTTAATCCTGGAGATATGGTTCTGCGAAAAGTTTCACAAGCTACCAAAGATCCAAACGAAGGGAAACTGGGCTCCAACTGGGAAGGCCCATACAAGGTCGTTCGTTATTCAAGAAGAGGAAGCTACTATTTAGAGGACACAAATGGAAAACCTTTGCCTCATCTGTGGAATGTGGAGCACCTTTAAAAGTATTATCAATGAAGGAGTAGATTCTCAGCCCTAATAAGTTCCCGAGTTTGGAACATCTCGTTTATTTATCCACAGATAAGCGGGACATCAATTTCATTGTTTTTATGCATTTATCCATTTTTTCTTTCAGTACTTTATTTTCAGCACCTTTTGTGTTTCCATAAATTAGTACCCTTGAAACCCCTCTTTATAAACAAGGATGAATAAAACAGGCAAAACGTTTGCAAAAGTTATTTCTTTTGATGAAAAACATTCCAAAGAGAAAATCTACCTCATGCGAAAAGGAAAGTCCAAAGCACAATAGTCATGATAGAAACCCTGATGAGTTTAAATCATGATCCAGTGATAAAAACGTTAAGTTTAAATCACAAGGATAAAAAACTCGTCAATATAAATGACGTGGTCAAAATCCAAGTTAAGTGATAAAAACATTTAAGATTAAATCGCAAGGATAAAAACCTCGTCAATGATGTGGTCAAAATCTAAGAAAAGTGATAAAAACGTTAAGTTTAAATCACAAGGATAAAAACCTCATCAATATAAATGACGTGGTCAAAATCCAAGAAAAGTGATAAAAACATTAAGTTTGAATCACAAGGATAAAAACCTCATCAATATAAATGACGTAGTCAAAATCCAAGTTAAGTGGTAAAAACGTTAAATTTAAGTCACAAGGATAAAAACTACGTCAATGTAAATGACGAGATCAAAATCCAAGTTAAGTGGCAAAAAACGTTAAGTTTAAATCACAAGGATAAAAGTTTTGAAATTAAAAATCCAACTTACGAAGGACTCCATCAATATGAGAGATGAAGTTAAAAAGCCGAATCATGAGGACAAAAGATTCAGCCAAGTCCAGCTCATAAGCTAAGCAATAAAAGTTAAATTCGCGAAGATAAGCAACAAAGTTATAGCATAAGCAAAGCAACAAGTTGTCCAAGATAAAAGTCTTAAAAGAAGGAGGAAACCACTGTTTGTTAAACACCCCAAAACAAAAGGGGAACTCATTGTTCTCAAAAAAAAAAAAAAAAAGAAAGAGGGAGAAAGAAATCATGAAGGAGGAATGGTAGATTCGTCAGCATCCTTTCTGTTAGCAACCTTGTTCACAGCAGGGTCTTTCTCCATGACACCAGATTCAGTCTATTCCTACTCCTTTGCTTCGTCTTCAAGAATCTTCGTGTCAATCTTCTCGAAATCCAAACTAGAAAAGTCCATGGCCAAGCTATGGTGCTTTATTGTCCACTAGTGTAGAAGCTCAAACCCTTTAAAGTACTGCATGAACTGAAGATCTGAAAATTCCTTTGACTGCTTAAACTTCTGGATGATCTTATCTCTCTCGTCATCAGTCTTTAGAAGGGCAGCCTAAATTTCTTTGTCCTTCTAAACAACAAGAGCCTTTTCCACATGCAGGGCCTCTGTAAGCTCCTTTAGTTTCTAGTTCGCATCATTCCTCTTGTTCATGACAACAATCAAATCTTTCTTCAACTCGGAGCATTCAACCTTGACGGATTCTGCCTTCGAAGTGGCCACTACGACCTTCTCCTCTGTGTCCAAATAATCAGTTGTGATACGCAATGACTCCTCAAGGACCTAATGGAAACAAGTAAATAAGGAAAGAGATCATGCATACCCACTCTTACAGACCAATCCAAAAGGGATGTTGGGAGAACAAAATTACATACCTACACCAGCTTATGGATATGTCGATTGATGAGCTCATAGGAGGGAATGGACGATAAACCCTTCAATTCATCGTTGGTAATCACGTTGTGTGCACGGCCCAGAGTTGTAGTAGGGTCGTCCCATACGCTCATCCCAATTTTGCCTTTACCTTTTGCACGGGTAATTGGGGGCGTGACGGCAATCACTTCCAAAGATGAGGTTGTAGAAGAAGGGGTAACATGTGCAGATGGAAGAGCAATGGTATCAGCGTTCTCGTTGTTTAGCTTTCTTTTCTTCGAATCAAAAGTCAGGTTGGCTAGAGGTTTGTTTTTCAAGTTTTTAATGCGGGCAAATTTATCTTTGCTGTATCTGGTGGCCATTTCTGCTATAAAAAAAAAGAAAAAAAAAAGAAAAAGAAAGGAGAGAAGGAGAGAAAGCAAGAGGCAATTAGACAGTTAGATGGAATTAAAAAAGATGAAGTGAGAGGTAGACGATCTTACTCTTCCCTTCTCGGCGGATTTTCTTTAAAAATTACTTTAAAGGTTCGGGGCCTAGACAATAGTCAAACAAGTGACGAGGATCAACGAGGTCGTCAAAATCCTCTATTTCACAAGCGTAGGCAAGGGCAGCACGATCCCAGTGATGATGTTTATCTTCCAGATCAAGACGATCAAGAGCTGTGAAGAATCAAAAGAAGAACTTCGTTAGACGAGTAATCAAGATATGGAAGAAAGACAAAAGAGGATAACGAAAATAAGCACTAAGTGTTGGGACTTCCCATTTTCATAGTAATCTTGGGACTTCCCCCTAGAAATCGTCAAACAAGGTTTCTTGGCCCGTTCCTGAAATAGAAAAATATCGTGATTTCCAATCACAAAAAGACAAAGGAAAACCCCTAACAATCCTGGATTTCCTATCCCAGGGCAAAAGTTCAAAATACCCATAGTGGGTAGAAGCTTTCAAACGATACAAAAACAAAAATTCATTTAAAGTAATCATCTCTTCGTCACAAGTAGACACTTATTATCGTCCTCTAAGCGTTAGGGACGAGCTAACTAGGGGCAATCTAAAATTCATTTAGGAGGTGCAAGATAAACGGGTGGATGGGGAAGTGAAGGCCACACAGAAAGTTAGCCTTATAAAAACACACCTCCTCGTGAGCAAAGTTGCAAGCTTTCTCACCTAGGCGAGGTAGTCTAATAGAGGTCCCTTTGGGAAATTGAAACCTCTTGCTAAAACCGGTTAGATGTTTTGCTTTCAAGGAACAAGACTCCAAAAGAGCATGTAAGGGAGGTAAAGATGAAGACGAAGGAAATTTTGAAGTAGCGGTGTCCACTACTTTACTCAAAGAATCCGCATTGGAAGACAACCCAGTCTCCAACTCGCTAGATTGAACATCATCCACCCTATACTCGATGGCGGCCATCTCCGAGTGGTGTTTTATCAAAGATTGGCAAATTAAAGGATAAAGAAAAAATCAAACGGGCCTAAGGGCAGAGAAATGGGGAACAAACAAGCCTACTTGAGGATGTCGACCTGAGGAATATTCTAAGAAAACTCCCAATTGAGCAAAGAAAAATAGACCGAGGGGCACTTTTGACTAAGGAAATCAAAACCAACCATCAAAGCATAGAGAAAAGAGGTCTTACCGGGAAATTGTGAAGAATGAAGATTTCTCAAGCGCGTTGAAGTTCAAACCAAATAAGAGGAAGAGGAACAATTTTTTTCTAAAAGGAAAACTAAGAATTAAGGCGTTCCAAAATCAAGGAAATTTCACGCGTACCACAAATTGAAGAATGACACATGTTCGCTTCCTAAAAATAGTTGTTTCGCATTTAAAACAAGAGCCAAATTTCAAGAATTGAGAAGATATGAAGCATCATGTCCAATCATATTCCTAAGATTGTCCAACTTCTTGATGACCTAGGAATGGGGGGCAACTGACGAGCATCAAGATAAGATTGTCTAGATAAAAGACAATCTTATCCACACTCAAGTTGAGGACGAGAGTAAATGTAAAATCCCGTCATCGTACGTCGTCCTTTGAGACGAGCGAAGCTAGCACTCATTGAAGACATAAATAAATGCCATCAGGACAGTTGACAAGCAATGACTGCACCGGAACAGTTACAAGAGCAATAATGGCTCAACGGTCATCCGTTACACCTTAAATGGAATCATCATTGTCAATTAATGCGACGTTCCTCTCAGGAGAAAAACGCTCAGAGCAGCATTAACAGACATAATTGCACCAACCCAAAGCAAACTATAAAAAGGGAAATGGAACCCAGGTAAAAGGACAGGAAAAATTAGAGAGACAATTGTGAGAAACCTTTTTGAGAACTGATAAGTTGACTTTAGCATCGGAGTATTCTCAGCTGGCCTTACGTTGGTGAAAACCTCCTTTGCCTTTCTTTTCTTAACAGCAGGTACCGAAGATCGTCCATCGATATTGACGAGGAGCATACTGACGAGGTCAAGTTTCGACTTCATCAGATATGAAAAAGGACGAGTTTTTATTAAGAAAATTTCAGATTTGATTTTAGATATGAAAAACGATGAGTTTTTATCAAGAAAATTTCATATCTGAAGCATTTAATAACAAATAACCATAGATATAAGATTATGTCATTAACAACCCTAAATCTACATGTTCAAGCGTGTGAATCAAATAATCATCATGTTCTAATCATGGAATCAAGATTTAAAAAGATCACGCTAGATTTTGATATCCACATGTTAACATGGAATGCACAATTAAACATACATGGAAATAAACAATTAAACATACATGCTATTAAAGAAATAAACTCAATACTTGCATCAATGCACAAATGAATTCTGTAGGGGAAATTGCTTTAGAAGTCAAAGGGAATGGATCTCCCTGAGTTCTAAAGAATTATCACTTTACAGAAAAGAAATTCTTAAAGTCAGACTTCCAGAGTTTCTTTAATGTTAAAGGGAGAGGAGTGCCGAATTTTGGGTTTCTCCTCTATTTATAGAGGTGTATTTGCTTAAAAAATAAACTAGGGTTGCTTTGGAAGTCAGCAGACACGAGTTGGGTCAGATTTTATCCCCAAAAAAATCAAATATGATGAGTTTTTACTTGAAAAAAAATGTATCTGGACTAATCCTGCAATTTGTGCTAATTGGCACTTTCCAACTACCGATTGACACTTCACAAGTGCTAATTGGCACTCTCTGTAGTTTCAGCCTAATTTTGTCTTCTTGCATGTTTTGGACTCTTTTTGGGTGTTTTTCTGAGTTGGAAATTGTACTTGGATGTGTCTTGGACTTATATTCCTGATAGAATTCATCCTAACTTGGTAATAAAATATTTTAAATAATTATCTCAATTATAATTACCCTAAAAACTTAATTATTAATTCAATTTTAACATTATTAGATTTTTTTTTTTATTCCCATACAACCAAACTTATTTTAATCAAAATAAACCACCAATCACAGAAATTCATTTAATTAATTTTAATTACTAACTAATTAAAATTAATTTCAATTAATCACGTGTGATCAATTCCACCCAAATGAATGCATGCTGACTGTTAACACTTGATCTTATGATATCTTTCAATTCGATGGTCCGATTTGGAAACCGAACATATCATCGCGATCGTTAGAATCTCAAGATCATTTTTATGATATGTGATGAATGACTTGATGCATGAAATGCAATCATGATTTTTGGGTACTTAGAATAATTATTTTGGTTATTTCCCATGGTTAAATTATGAGTGTAAAATTGAGTGTCTATAGGGGTATTAATGGCATGTTCACTTTGACAGTGGACAATGCTACCTTAAATGGTGCCACCATTAAGTTTTTGCAAACTGTAACTAAAAATTGGAAGTAGACTATTTTAGAATATGAGTTTTTACACATGAGGTGTTGTGCACATATCCTAAATTTGGTTGTGAGGGATGGTTTGAAAGAAATTGATGCATCCATTGCTAAGGTGCATGAAGCTGTAAGGGATGTGAAGTCATCCCAAATTGAAATCAAACTTTATGAGTTTTGTGGAGAGATTAGGTATTGAGTCTAAATCTCTTCTTTGTCTGGATGTACCAACTAGGTGGAACTCTACCTACCTCATGTTAGAAACTACTGAAAATTTTGAGAAAGTGTTCATACGAATGGACTTTGAGGATGATAATTATTCTTCATACTTTATGAACAAGGAGAATAGTGGTGGATTGGAATCTCCTAGTGGTATTGATTTCCAAAATTGTAGGACATTTGTGGGTTTTTTGAAGCTTTTTTACAATGCAACAAAGAAGTTCTCCGGTTCTTTGTATGTTACTTCAAACATCATTTTTGATGAAAAATTTGTTGTTCGAGAGAATATTTCTCATTTAATTAAATCTCAAAACCACCTCTTGAAAAACATGGCAACTAAAATGGAATCTAAATTTGATAAGTATTGGGGGAAAGTGGATAAAATTAACCATCTTTTGTATGTGGCTGTGGTTCTTAATCCAAGAAAGAAAATGAGGTTTTTGAAGTTTTCTTTTTTTGAAATTTATAGGGATGAATTGGTTGATGAGATGATTGATTTGGTGAGGGGAACCTGGGTCAAGTTGTATGATTATTACTCTTGTACCAATCCATATGTGATGATTAATTCTAGATATGAGCGTTTCTTGGAGGCTGATTAGTCCATGGGTGTAGTAATGAGATTGACAAATATTTGGTTGAAAATTGTGAAAGTAGAAGGGATGTGAAATTTGAGATATTAGGGTGGTGGAAGGCCAATTCAAATAGGTATCTATTGCAGTCCAAAATGACTAGGGATGTGTTGGCTATACCTGTTTCTATTGTTGCTTCTAAGTCTGCATTTAGTACTGGAGGATTTCGGAGTTCACTTTTTCCTCTCATGGTTCAAAATCTTGTTTGTGCTCAAAATTGGTCTCAAGACTTAGATCCAATTTCTTTTCACAAATCAAGGGATGAGGTAGAGGCATTGGAAGATGAATTTCATGACTTAGGTGACATGTTTAACTTCCAAACTTTTTTGTCTATTTAGTGCTATTAAATGTGTCTTATTCAAATGAAATTTAATCTAATAGCCTTCATTTATTTTTCTTTTCTAGTTATAAATCAAGTAGCAGTAGGTGGTGGAAGTTCAAGCAAAAGCTCAAGCTCAAGCAAAGGTATCTCAATTAGTGTTGATGACTAATCACTAGCCGAGTAAGTTTCTGCCCTTACTGTTATTTCTATTGAGTTTGGTTACTGCCCTTTCTATTGATTTTGGTTACTGCTATTCTATATTTTTTCGTCTTGTCCTTATATATTTTTTATAAATATTTTTTTGCCCCTTTTTTTGGAGGAGGAAGGACACATTTTGTATAGGAGGCAAACTTTTGGATACATTTTGGAAGCTCTTTTAGACATATTGCTTTTCTAACTCATAAACCAACTCTTGCTTATATAAAAGAAAACTTATAATTTATAGGGTTTTTTTTTTTTTTTCCTCCTATAAGTCATGGACTTAACTATATATAGAGAATAGAGTAGTTGTTCTTTAATGCTTTAGAAAAGCTATGTTTTGGAAATACTTAGGTATTTCATAATTGTAACTAATTATATATACTATTGGGAATATTGTAACTATCCCTTTGCCTTACAGACTTGCAGTAACTGCCATCTGCCTTCTCTGCCTCTATGGCTTACTAAGTATATGTATATGTATATGTGTGTGTATATGTATATATGAAAATATTGCAGGATGCTCTTCTTATCTGTTGTTACCATACTTGTTGTGTGGTTGTGATTGATTTATTTGTTGGAATTTTTTTTCTAGAATTTGTTACATGTGTGGAATGGTTGGCAAGTTTAATAGGTTGAGATGGATCTTTATGCCTATGACACTATTGAGTTTTCCTGATTTGTTTATGACTTTTCAAGGTACTGCCCAGGTCTTAAGTCGAAGGCATTTTGAATATATTTCTTACTTGTATTGTGTGGTTTCTAAGGTGGTTAAAAAGTGATATTATGTGTGTTTATTTGTTTGCTATTTTTCCCAGGCTTTTACATGCTATTTTGTGTATTTGTTATCATCATTTGTTTATATGTGGGAACTAAAAACATTAAATTTGGATTGATATGGCCTAGAGGCCCAAAAGATTCAAAGTTGTGTAGTGGCTGAATGCAAGCTGAGCTTGAAGGCTCAATTTGAAATAAATGATGTAAAAAGAGGCCCATTTGATATATATATATATATATATATATATATATATATATAAGGTTCAAAAATATATAAATCTTTGTGAAAAGTAAGCTCGTTAATTTAGGCCCAAAAGGCCCGTAAAGAATAGGAATTAAAAAAATTCATGCAAATCCACAAAATTGGCCAATCTGAAGCCCAAACCCTCCTAACCGACGAAGTCGACCCACTCAACTGATGACCCAAGCCGCCAGGTTTGACCCGTATGTTCGGTCGAGTACACATTTTCA
Organism: Quercus lobata; assembly: GCF_001633185.2. NCBI lineage: Eukaryota > Viridiplantae > Streptophyta > Magnoliopsida > Fagales > Fagaceae > Quercus > Quercus lobata. The sequence continues at coordinate 39,396,762 of NC_044906.1, read as the reverse complement.
GTCACTCGACTTGATCAAGTCGAGTACAGGTCAAGCCCAAACCCAAGCTTACCTGACTCGTGGATAGCCCTTCCATAAATTTAAGTTTGGCAACTACTGTTTTATCCACTTCTTGAACTTAGGCTTTATATCCACTATTTTATTTCTATTTATAAGCTTATTTTTATTTATTCTTAATATTTCTTATCTTATATTTTAGTAAGAATAATATGAGAAGCTAGCTCTCAAAATATAGCATTCAAAATCTCTACATTAATACCATGAGGTTTTATTCAAAAACTCTAGTCTACAGTAATATGAGAAGTTTGCTCACTTTTAATCCTCAAACACTCTGAACCCTTCTAATTGAAGTGGGCTCATACCCCAGGGCTGTCTCATGGAAATTTCATGAACCTCTATCACTCCTAATTTTTGAAGTGAACTTCTTAGATTGGCTCCAATAAACATTTCAAACCTCATAACGGATTACTTCACGAATGGATCGATTGACACTCACAAACAATCAATACTTGACATAGATTGGCTCCAATAAACATTACAACACTTAACACGGGCCCAAAGAAAAAATGAAAGTCAAGAAATTTTTCATTGTTATTCATGACTTGTAGTATATGTACATATTAAATTAAGGATTTCTTTTTTCATACAAGAAAATAGGAGAAAGAGAGTTATATCCAAATTCTTTCCATTAAAAATATATCAAATAGTGTTATGCTATAATTCATAATTTGTGGGATGTATAAATTTTTATTTTTTGAGATAAGTGGATTGTAGAAGAGAGGAAGATAAGGTTCGAATCACACACATGAAACACCACAAATAATATAATGGTTACTTGAATCTCGAGATAAAGAAATTAATGTAATAGATTTAATTTTATTTAATTTTATTTCTTCCAACAAAAGCAGAGAGGGGTCTTTGAACCCTCCAATTCATATTGTAGTACTAAATTCAACGAATTTTAAAAAATAATAAGAAATAAAAGCTAACAACTAAAGTTTGTCATAAAGAAAGGTGGAAAACACACGTCAATAATGGAAGACATAAACATTGTACTCCACAACGGCATTACCATTGTTCTCCCTCGAGTAAGTATGAGCCTGAGCGTACCCACGTGCGAAGCGAAAAACCCCAGTCCCACCAACAATAGGAAGTTCCCTGATATTCGAGAACACACTATTGCGCCCTAACACACTGAGAGTACTACCATTGAACTTTCCTGAAGTGAAAACAAAGTTAATCGTCGTTGCAAAGGCGAATTCACTTTGCGAAGCCGCAGCAAATATTCCTTGAGCACTTCCCACTCGTTCGGAACTCAGTTCGGGCTTTATAGTCAATGGGTCATCAATCACATTCACAGCTCCGAATATTGTGGGTGATGTTTTTGTCCCTGGAGCCTCGGCAACTCTCACGGCCGTAACATTTTTCCCACTGATTATGTCATGGAAGTAGAAGTGGAGGTGGCTTAGTTTCTCAGCCTTTATCCCTATTTTAGCTGGAGATAAGGCTCTTGCGAAGCGATGGTTTTTTGTGGCGGTGGTGGTAAGGGTTGAGATTGAGAAAATGGTGAAAAGAATGAAGAGGAAGGTCTGGGTCTTGGTCTTGGCCATGGTGATGATTTTGGTGTTGCTGCTTCTTAATTGAAAGGTTTACAAATGACTTTTTCTTTTTTTTATGAAGGTTTACAAATGACTTGGTTCGGAGCAACGATGATATTTTATATGTTTTATTATGGTTTGAAGAAATCAATTCAACACATTCTAATTCAAGTATTCAACACATCCTCATAATAGTGATAATAATAATAATAATAATAGAATATTCTAAAATTTGAACTATTATATTGACCAGCCCCTGACCACAGAGTGGTGATAAGGATTAATATTTAATCAAAAAAAAGTTTTACTAACCATGATTAGAATTTGATAAAGGAAATCTTTTCCAAATTTGGAATAGTGTCTTACTGTCTGTGATTAACAGAATAACAATTTTTTTGGCTTTCTCCAACCTCAAATGGAGTGTTAGGGCCCGTTTGGTAGCAAAGTTTAAACCAAAGTTTATAATATTTACGTGCGGAAGATTGTGAGCTAAAAAAAAACATATTTGGTAACATTGTTTAACAAAGACTGTTTGAGTCACAGTTCTCAATTTAGAGTACACTTTAGTGGTATTTTTAATTGGGTGTTGTTAACGGGTGTTGTACCCGTTAATGTGATAAAATTTAAAATAAATTATTCATGTTTTTTTTAGGGATGTGAAAAAAACTGAATATGTATTAAATGTGTATCAATTTAGATGGAGAAAGTTAAATCATTTTGTAATAAAACATAACTGAAAAGTAAAACTTTGCCAATTTTCTATGAAGGTGGGATTTGTGATAGATCATAAATGAACCACAGCTAATTCATTAACAGGTGCTGGTCAGTACCTGTTAACAAAGTCCTTTTTAATTATTAAGTAACAGTTTTGAGTAGCATTGTTGTAATTGTTTTGAAAATCGTGAGAACCACATGATGTTGCCAACACATAAAAAACACTTTTTTTTTTTTTTTTTATAAGTACTCAAAAAATCTGGTAATATAAGAACATGAAATATACTTTTTCACTACACTTTTTAGATCACATTTTTCAAATCAATTTGAAAACCAATACCTATTCACTACTATCAAACATGTTTCTTAAGGTTTAGAATAAAGTGTCATTCAACTTATTCTCAAAAACCTCAAGGGAGGCTTGTGTAATTTACCCAAAAAATTAGATACAATAGTTTATGTGCAATACATTCTCCAACTGAATTCAAACACTTGGCTGCATTGAAAAATAAATTACAAATTAATAATAATAATTTTTTTAAGAATAATTAAATTCCAATTCAACTATTTGTTTGAATTTAATTGGAGAATTTAATTATCATGACTTTTGAATAGATTTTGTGGTATGCTTTTATGTTAGAGCATCATTTCGTCTCCCTTATTTGTGTGTGTTTGTTTCTCAAAAAAATAAATAAATAGGAACATCATCCTTAGAAACCGTGCTAGGAGGTGTAGCGACCAGCTGCACTGTTGGAGTCGAGCTTGATTACGTTGATTCCAAAATGACCACATGGTCACAATAAAGAGTTTTGGGTTTTTGTTTTCCTGCAATATCCATGCTACTAGACTTTCGAAATCCATAAAGTGCATACCTGACCGAAATTCCAGAGCTTCACATCTAACCAGACGACATCAACCTCCCTGCAAGACCATAATGTATGGATCACAGATTCTAGATCATTTTGGCAACGGTCACATATGGGCGAATCAATGATCGTGCGACCGACCAAACTTGTTTTGGTAGGTAGTGAGTTTCGGCAAGCCATCCATACTGTCACGACCCAAATCCATGGAACATGAATTTAGATGCATGACTAACCTGCTAAACTTATCTAACTCCATAAACATAATTAATCCAAAATAAATTAAAACTCCAAAGAAACAGTACTCTTAGATAAAACCTCTTACAAAAATCCAAACTCCACAAATCGAAAATTAATCTCCACCATAACAAAAACATGAATTACAAATTAAGGGTAACTAAAATCCTTTAAGGCTTCAAGTAATACTAACGTTGCCTAAAACTCCCACGCTCTACCTTGCACCTTACGAAGCAATCCAAAGGTTCTGTTCCCCCAACTAAACTTTAATCTGAAAATTGTAATTGATGGGGTGAGCCACACATCCAGTAAGCAATTATACACAATATACAACAAAATAGAGTCAAGCGAAGCACGAGTTTGATTTCACAATTTCACTCAAAATATTCGATATAGTTTTCCAAACATATAAAGAACCACTAAACACATATATATATAATCAAATCTTAAAGTTATTCAAAAACACATACAGATAATTGATCAGAGCACAGCGTCACATATACACATCACATATTCTCACATACAATCCTGTGAGCGGATACCAACATCTAACCCCTGTTGGTGAGGGATCAACACATATTCTCACATACAATCCTGTGAGCAGATTTACACACATATCTGATATATCTAATCAATTCTAAAAACACTTATTTTAAGTCACATATCACAGAGTAAAGTTTATACAAAATAAAATAATTACTTGATATTAACAATTTCTTTTCAAATACATAGGCATATCAAAGATCACAAAATCGAATAGAACATAAATCAAAGGATGCTTGACTCTCTTAGGGAATGAATAAGAACTGAAGAGTTTATATAAATATCGTTTTTTTTTTTTTTTTAACAATTCTTGAGTAAGTTTGAAAACCCCATTTTGCTAAAAGAAATGCCTTAAATACCATTTGGAAAATATGACTTTGAAATCGCTTAGTTTTAAACAAACTTAAAGGACAAGAACTTTTTTAGAAAACTTACTTTGAAACTCAATTATTTTCTAAAAGTAGTTTAGTTTAGAAATCATCTTTTAAATGAGACTTAGACGTTCAAAACTTCATTTAAAATTCAAAGTTTCTCTTTAAACATTATTTAAAAGTCGAAGTTTCTCTTTCAAAATTGTAAAAATGCTTTTGATAGACTTTAGAAAACGTAAGCTTAAAAACATAACTTTTAAAAACCTTTGACATCTAAGAACCTGATGAACAAAATTGTGCATATTATGCATAATTACTTACAGCACTTGAATCTCTCTGAAAGTCCAGCTGAAACACCCTCCAATTGTCTCAAAATACTCTTAGATAGGACCTAGAATCAATCATGGAAATTACTTAATATCCTCCATAAAATATAAATCTTATTAAACTATACAAATTGACTCACTAGTAAAATACTTTGCTGAATTAAATGATAGCACTAATGCAAAGCATCTCTACCCAAAAGTGTGTTTCCTCAAATTTATCAAAACTAAGAGGCAATAGCCAATATTTAAGGATTTAATATAACAATATTTTGGGATGCAATAACAATTCGGATAAAAATCAAGTCTGTCAATATCCTTCAATACAATTGTAGAAGTGTTGAAACTGAATGGTTCATTTTGTTTGGACTAGTCAAAGTCTAGTCAAAGACTACCAAGGCCATTAATCATCCATAAGAGGACTTGGACTTTGACAAGATGAGATTACATGTGTGGGGTCGGTTGCAATTTGTCCAGCAATTCATAATTAACCCTACGGAATAGATCAATAGCCCAAAAGTTCCTATAGACCTTAAAGCCCTTATAGTACTACAAAATGATGCAGTCTTATTCATGCTTTAATTAATTTCGGCTGTTCTTTTAGACTCCGAACAATGGCATTCTAAGATTCAAGAATAATTGAAACAGTATAAAAATTGTAATCTAAGAAATTACCAATCTCACAGTCTACACATCACTAAAGTTTTCCATAATAAAAATTCCAACTCTTTAATTCTTGTTTCTAACGGTGAGAAATCATACCTTGAACAATCTGATTGCTTTTTCAATTGTATGTGCTCTAAACTCCAAGGGAAAAGTACACCTCCTAGCCTCCTAAGCGATGAAACCCTTTCTATGAAAAACCCTAATTTATCTCTTCATCTACCTTATATTTGACGCATCTGAGATGTGGGTTTAGTGGGGTAGTGGGCTGTAGATTAAAACCCACTTAAACTTATCTCTTTAGTCTCGAAGAGGCCCATAAAACATCTTCCTCTTTTCTTTTTATTTATTTATTTTAATTGCCTCACTAAATTGTATGCACTAAAACTTTAATTTTCTCATCTATTTGTAGCATCACAAAATTGTCTACTCCCATCTTACTGTGCACACACATATAGTACCTCAACTCTATATTAAAATTGACAAGGTACAGTGATAATCATAAAAACAAAAATTGGGGTATTACACATACCATATTCTTCACCTTATTCAGAAGATGTAATGCCCAAATACCCATCCACAGTCCCTTATCCTGACTAGCTTCATTATGTCCACCCTCAAACTCTGCTTCCTCCTTTAGAAAGCGATAACCCTATTTGCAAGAGTAGCATCCATATTGCGTTAAGGGCCAAAACAAAGAATCCTCTTGACTCCATCCTTGCCAAAGGGATGTTTTTGATCAAATCTGCTTCCTCCGGTGCAAAAACTCCATCATTGATGCCATGGTTCCATTGTCTAGTTAATGGATCAATTAACGTGGCAACTATGGTCTCCTCTATTGAAGCAATCACAGGAGATGAGACCAGCGGTGGGTGCTTTTTGGGAGCCAATGATTCTACTATATTTTAACAGATTTACCATTCCCAATCTACCATTGTGCCCCCCTTTTAATAACCTCCCTTCCCTTGAGAATGTTATGCCAAGCATAAGAGCCCGACTGTGAATCTTTGGCCTCCATAATAGAGCAATTAAGGGAAAAAAGGGCTTTGAAAACTTTATATAAAAGAGAGTTTTTGTTGTGCAAAAATCTCCATGCTTGTTTTGCCAATAGGGAGTCACTGAACATTTTCAGGTCTCTAAAGCCCACCCTACCCACCATCTTTGATTTTGGTTGTTCATCCCATTTAATCCAATGAATCTTCCTACTTTCCCATGTTGTCCCCACCAAAATTTCCAAATCATGGGGTCAATGTCATTACATAAACCAATAGGTAGCTTGAAGCACCCCATAGTGAATGTTGGAATCACTTGGATAACTAATTTAATCAAAACTTCACACCCAATCAACTTGTTTTTCAATGCCATGTCTTCAGCTCCTTCACCTTCATTGCCACTACCTAGCTAGAACACACCACCTGAGGTTTACCTGGTTGTCATTATTATTTTTTGCATCGTAATGGGGGCGAAAACGCCTACATGCCATTCTTTAGGAAAATACATATGGATTTGTCACTGTTTGCAAAATATTTAACAATTTACTACTTTTTTGAAACTCGAGATTGCTGTAAAACTCGAGTTCTTTGAAAAAATAACCTTCAAATTTGCCGTGCTATTTTTTATGGAACTTAAGTTCCATAAAAAAAATTTCAAAATTTTTCTATGAAACTCGAGTACCATAGAAAACTCAAGTTCTCCAAACTCAAGTTCCCATTTAATGATAAATCCCTACATATTTTAGAAACAGTGATAAATTGTAAAATATTTTCAAAAATATTGATATTTGGCCATTTTGACATCGTAATGGGAGCTTTCTTCAAAGCCTTGATTATTTTTGAAGACCGACGTGTCAGACACATTCCCAATAAATTATTCTCTAGGACTGGACAACCTTAGCTACATGGATTCTGGATCTACTCGATTTCAATCCTTAGCTGTTGAATCCAAGTAATCGAGGAGGATTGGATCTCACTAAGATTGTTGCTCTGCCCAGCTTTGCTTATCTTGGGGACTACGTGAATTCGCAGTAGATTAACGATTGTGTGATTTGTCTGAGCGAGTTCGAGAAGACCAAGGTCGTCAAGGTTCCGTTTTGTAAGCACGTGCTTCATCCAAATTGTCTTGAATAGTGGCTTTCCGCGCACATGACCTACCCAATTTGTCGGTCCAAGGTGTGACTAGTGAAAGAAGATCTACTATGGGGATGGGGAACCATGATTTTGTGAGTATAGAGATGCATATATGAGATTGAGTGAAGAAGACCGGTCAAGGAAGCACAAGCACAAACACTTCATTTAGAGTGTATTAGCATGGTTTTTAAACTCGGACCGTTCTTTGAACCGTAAAAGGGAGAGGTTCAAGGTTTTTAAGGTCGAACTGGGGTTGAATTGTGATGACGTCATAATTAATTTAATAATTATTTAAATATAAATAAATATAATAAATTAGTATAAATAGAAAAATTGACTAAAATGGTTTAAAAAAATATAGAGATTTATCTTTCAAATGTTTTTATTTTTATTTTTTATTTTATTTATATATATATATATATATATATATATATATCATAACTTTCATAAAGAAAATAAGAAATATTAAATTCTAAGCAAACATAAATAATTTTTGTTAAGGTTTAATATTATACTCTTTTTATAGGTGCTTGTCTAAATTATCTTAAATCATTACCACACCCATTTGACAACCCAATAATTTGTCATGCCCAAGCCCATTTGACTAGAATCATTTATGAAAACTTTAAAAATAACAAAAAATAAATAAATAAATAAATAACAAAAAAGCAAAAACAAAAGCTAGAAGAGTAGCCGGCCAAACCATTAAAATATTGGTGTAAATGCACTTTTAGTCCCTACATTTTGACTCTATTTCTATTTTGGTCCCTACATTTTCATTTCACCACTTTTAGTCTCTAAACCAATTAACGCGTGTTATTTTAGTCATTTCCGTCAGTCAACAAACAAAAATAGCTGAGGTGGCTAATGGACTAATTAAAATATTAATAAAAATCCACAGTGGCTCTCGTCACCCATGCCACATGGGTTTCCCGCCCCTTTATGTCACACATGACCCTCACTACCTTGTAAATCCCCCAAATCAATACCAAAAACCCTAAACTCACAAAATTCAAGCTTGGACCTCCACCCATACAGCTAATCCTCATCTCCCTAAACCATGATCAAAACAAACAATCTTTGAAGCCCAATGGAAGAAAGCTGTTCAACAAGTTCCAGTGTGAGGAGGAGAGCACTAGTGACATGCTACTGTAATAAAAAACTTGTCCTAGTTGTGGCGTGGACTGAAGACAACCCTGGCAGAAGGTTCTATGGTTGTCCAAACTACTGGACATGTCAATTTCAGTAAATTATTTGAGTGGGTTTTAGTTAATTTCAGTATGTTGTTTCAAATTGTTGCTACAATAGTTTATGAATTTCCATTTTTTATTTTTCAAAGCATTATCTGTGTTTCAGGTAGGGCAAAAGTGTAGGTTCTTCCAATGGCATGATGATGAGATATGTGAACGTTGTAAGGTGCTTATCCCACAGCAAAGGCAAAGGATCATCAAACTTGAGGCTGAGCTTGCAGATTGCAAGAAGAGAGAGAAGTTTTTAGTTGTAATTGTAGCATTGTTAGTGGTGATATTTGCAGTTTTATGTATGGAGGGTTGGCAGTGTGCTTTATTTTGGTAGGATTAGTTATTAGCAATGACACACCTGCTACTTATTTTGTACTCTTTTTGTTAAGAAATAAATGAATACCTTTCTCATTCAATGTGTGGATTGGAAATGTCCTTGTTGAACCAAGTAGCAGATTTCCAAGAGCATGCAACAAATAAAACTGGTATTAACAGATAACATATTCCAAGAAAGCACTATACTACACATATAAAACAAGACAGAAGGAAACAACAAACTCAATCTTGAAATCCAAACATCTTAATTAACATACTGCCAAACTTAACCTGAACATCTTTATAGTTATCATTAAAAAAAGCAAAAGTATGTTTAAATAACAAAAGGGCATTGTTCAATTGCCAATCTTGACCCAAATAGCAGGGCATTGTTTAACTAATACCAATTATACATTATAAGGGCTTGGCTATAATTATACAAAACACAAGCCATTCATCAAAAGATATAAAACAACAAGCTATTCAATTTTTCTTGGAGCATGCTTTGATGACTGACTCCCAGCAAACTTGATAGCCCTCATGTATCTAGATGCATTCTTGGAAGCATGCAGGGTCTCTAATGTGACCATCCTTTTCCTCCTCAGTCTTGGAGTTGGACTGCTGCCTAAGTTGGGTAGTGCAATTGGATTGGAGTTGGACTAAACTTCCTAAGCTTGAAAGAATGAGCTTCTACTAGCCTGAACTGGATTGGATGATCTTATGGGGGTCTGGTGTGAACTTGGACTGGAGCTATGGATGCTAGACTGGGGTGGTGAAAAAGGTGTGGTAGAGCTGTGCATGTTGAACTGGGTTGGTGGAAAAGGTGTGGCAGAGCTATGCATAGTGTACTGGTATGGTGCACTTGGGCTAGATGAGAAGTGCATGTTGGTCTGATATGGTGCACTTGGGCTGGATGAGAAGTGCATTCTGGTTTGGTATGTTGCACATGGCCTGGAAGAGCTTGTCCATGGCTGAGGAAATGCACAAGAAGTAAAGGTGTGCATGCTGGACTAGAATGATGGCAATGGACTGGGAGAGCTTGTCCATGGCTAAGTTGGTGCACTAAGAGTGAAGGTGTGCATGCTGGACTGGGATGATACAGATGGCTGAGATGGTGCAAATGGGGTGGCTGAGCTTGGTTGAGCTTGAGCTTGTCCTGTTGGCTGATTGATGTTGGAATAGTTTTTGCATCTACTGGTCTACAAACAAGAAATCCACATTTATTGACATGATATATGTAAAAACTCTCACACATTTACTTGATAGATATGGTAGAATGTTACATTATTGGCTGCACTGGTTCTGTTTGTGGTGCCTGGTAAGGAAGAGTTTCCTCCAATCTCACCCTTGCAACTTCTTTTATTGTGTCCTATTTTACCATAGACCCTACACTGTTTGGAGATACTAGCTCTCCTACCTGCTAGTTCACCAGCCTCCCTTGCTCTCTTTTTCTTGGGCCTGCTTAGTGGTCTTCTTTTGATAGAAGGCTAAACAAGTTGGACACCACTAGGCCTCCACATATTCTGCCCATTGATAGGTGCAATTACTGGCTCATAACAGGTCTTATATGTGGAGACATGAAAACACTTGTTCACATACTGCTCAACATCTTGCATATTGAAGAATATGCAGGAAATTGCATGGGCACATGGTATGCCAATTGTATCCCATTTCCTGTAATTACAATGTCCTTTTTCTAAGTCCACAGTGAAGCTTTGCAGTCCATTTTTAACCTCAAACTGTGTATGACCTGCCTAACAAGCAAGCCACCTATTACTTGCAGTTTTTCCCTATGCAACCTCTTAAGCACTTTAGGGCATATCTCTAATTCCACTTTCATGATCTTTTGTCTGTTCTCTTGAAACCTGGTCATAAGATATAACCTGATGGACTTCAGCTGCAATCACACACAAGATGTTAATCAAATAATGTATCTGACTAACTGTTACTCAAAGGCTTAAATTCATACCATAGTAATTATAGGCTTAGATCTAAACTTCAAAATCCTGTTATTAAAACTCTCACACATGTTGTTCAGTACTGTATCACTCAACCCATCCTCACTAAACATGTGTCTGGCCCATATGGTGGTTGAATGATTTTGCAACCAACTGTGTGCATCCTTATCAATTCCCTTCAGTTCATCCATCAGCCTATCAAACTCAGCTTTATAAGTAGCTTTGGCTGCTTTCCAAAACAACTCTCTGATCAAAATACCAGGATGGTTCTTCCTGAGATTATTGTAGAGGTGTTTGCAGCAGATCCTATGCTCATATTGTAGCCAATTATTAATGAAGGTCTGCACCAACCCCTGTGAGTACAACGAAAATTGTGGTGTTAGTAACTCTATACATCCAATATGGTAATGCATATAGATATGGTAATAAACATACATACCTATTGCTGGTCTGATATGAATGTCCATCTTATGGTTAGACCTATGTCTGCAAGATGCAAATTTATGAACCAAGTCCAAGAGTCTTTAGTTTCAGCCTCCACTATAGCATATGCAAGTGGGAAGTACTCTTCATTAGGGTCTCTAGCAACTGCTGTGATTAATTACCCACCTGACTTAGTCTTCAAGTGGCAGGCATCCAAACCAATTATTGGCCTGCATCTAGCCATAAACCCTTTCATGCAACCTTCCAAGCATATGTATAACCTCTCAAAATAAGAAACCCCATAGACCAAGTCTATCTCAGTAGCCAAATCATTTTCATTGAAGGTATGTACCTTCGTTGAAGGTATGTACCTTCATAAATATGGTACTGCCAGGGTTAGCCCTCTTTAACTCTTCACAATACTCCCAAAGTTGATTGTATTGCTATGTGTGAGCCCCAACAACATATTCTCTTGCCTTCTCCTTAGCCCTGCTGGCTTTTCCTGCGGTTATGTTTAGTGTAAACTTCTCATTTATAGCATCTTGGATGTCTTTTAGTTTCATGCTAGGTTGTCTGCTCACCTTCTTCATCAACTTCTTTCCAATGTATGAAGAAGTGCATCTTGGATTCCTATAACTCCTAGAGCATGTGTTCCAAGTTCAGTGTTCTTAGTTGGTAGCTCTTCTCTCTTAGCAACTTTGTTAGATATGCCACAAACTTGTAGTTTTCCTGGTAAATTGCTCTTACCCTCTACAAATCATTTTTTGCAAATCTGATCCCTCAACCACCATGAATTGCATAATCAGTTATAGCTTCTTTGAATAGCTTAGGTGTTGTGAACAACATATCTTTCTCAAATCTGATATGTTCAGCCTTAGCAACTGGCTTAAACACTGGGAAGGTCCTCTTTTTGTCCCCTTCCCTTTCCCACAGGTGTTTTCAGTTCATCCTCAGAGCTATCATCAGTATCATCCCCAATATCATCATCAGATGATGATTTCTTAAGACTATGCAACTCCCCACTCTTATAATCAGAGTTCATTACACCAGCACTCATTTGTACTGGTTCAGTAACATCCTCATCAGAACCATCCCAACTATCACTACTGTCCTCCACAAACTCCCTCTCATTAGGATTCACTACATCTTCATCCTCTTGGCCACTTCTTTTACCATCACCTCCTCCACTGTCACTACTATCAACTACATCCTTGTCCTCAAATGGGTGCTGAGTCATAGGTTACTTACCTACTCTCCTAGAATACACCTCTGCAGCATCAACCTCAACAACATCATCATCATCAACCTCCTCAACCATTGGTGTGTTACTTTCTCTCTTAGAGTAGGCTTGTTCAGCATCTACTTCAATGTGATCCTCATTATTATTCTTATAATCTTCACTACTAGAATTACTATTGTCACTACCTTCATCATTACTGCCATCTCCTAAAAGGTTTTGCTCTACTGCCAATGGCTGCACATCTGCCCTTATATGCTCACCTTTATCCACTAGTGTAGGATTATCCACGAGGTGCTCTAGAAACACATGAATTTCTTCATGACCAATCACTAAATCGGTCATAAACATGGCATCATCATCATCAACTATAAAATGGAAATTAGCTCTTTCTAGATCATTACTAAGCATTTTATACCAAATCTTGCTCATAGAGGTGTACCCAAAGTCCTTGCATATACTCTCAATCTCTATCTTGGAGCACCTATCTAGGTCACAATTTTCCACTATATCCACTTTACCTCCCACCACTATATCCACTTTACCTCCCACATATTTTCGAGGATTATCAGTAAAATACCCACCATGATGCACAAACAAACTAAATAGCTCACTCATGCTGCATGCAAACCACATATAAATCATTAGTTAACAAAACAACACTCATTACTTAACAAAATATAAACCATTAGTTAAATAATACTGACTACATTCCAAAACAGCACTCATTAGTTAACAAAATATCACACATTAATTATTTACCAACTCAGCACTCATCATTCCACAATCGACCTCAGTTGTTTTGAATTATATAATATGGTAATGCACATTATCTTCAACAGGGGAGTAGAGGGACCACATTGGAAAGCACAAAAAAACACATATTAAACAACAATGTCATAAAAAATAGACACGTGCATAGTAATCCACAAACAAACACATGTTAACATTATGTATCATAAGCATTTTGGCCCACTAATTCAGTATACATCACACACAGAATCAGCCATTATCTTCAACAGGGGAAAATGGGGACCACATTGGAAGCCACAAAGAAACACATACCCAGACAAGGACCAACAAACAGTCAAAAGTAACTAAACAAACATAATAATGTCAAAACCCAAACAATGAATATACAAAAGCAACATGTAGCCCTTATGCATAATATAAAGCTAGCTATATATAAGGACATACACATAGAGAGAGCTAATACCTGTGCGTTTGGTCTCTATCTCATAGAGATAGAGATCTCACTGCTTTTCTTTTCTCTACTATTCCAAAAAAAATGGGTTTGGGTATATATATTTATAGGTTTGTTTGTCTGCGATGGTGGCTTGTTTGTTTGCGATGGTGGTTTGATGGCTATCTTAGATCGAGAGAGAAGGTGGACTGATTTGGTTTGGGGGTTCACAGAAAAAGAAAGTGGACTGATTTGGTTTGGGGTTCACAGAAAGAGAAGGTGGACCGATTTGGGGGTTCACACGGGCCATAGGTTGTTGTAGTGAGAGTCACATGTGACATAAAGGGGCAAGAAACCCATGTGGCATGGGTGACGAGAGCCACAGTGGATTTTTATTAATATTTTAATCAATCCGTTAGCCACCTCAGTTATTTCTGTCTGTTGATTGATGGAAATGACTAAAATAACACGCGTTAATTGGTTTAGGAACTAAAAGTGGTGAAATGAAAATGTAGAGACCAAAATAGAAATATAGTCAAAATGTAAGAACTAAAAGTGCATTTACGCCTAAAATATTTGATTAAATAAAGAACAACCCAATAACATTTTCTAAAGAGAGTGGTTGACAGCAAGTATTTAGTGGGTGATAGGAAAGCAAGTTGTCCATCACGCAGAGAAGAGAGTAGACTAGAAGACTCTAGAGTGTAAAGGAAAAAGCAAAATGCAGAGAGAGAGAGAGAGAGAGAGAGAGAGAGAAATGCAAATGGAGCAATCGGAAAAAGTGCAAAGAGAACAATGTTGAAGCAACAGTCGACGAAAACCATGATAGAGAGATTGAGCTAGTGAGAGTGAGAAGAAGAATAAAAATAAATGCTGGTGTGATCTAAAGGTTTGAGGTTGCAAAATGAAGATTCAACAATGGCTAAGCCTGTAAGTACCCAAAAAAGAAGAAAAAAAAGCTTTGAACTGAACCCGCGAGAACCATCCACAATTTTCAAACCCAGGAGGTTCAACTGCGGTTCACACGGTTCACTAACTTTTGTGTATATGCCAATTTTTGGAGTTAAAAAAACCATTTTGAAGGATGGTTTTTGGTTAACCCGGTCGGACCGTACGGTCTGGTCTGGGTTTCAAAACCATGTGTGTTAGTGTCATACGTTTTATGTTATAATTTTTTTGAAGCTATTTTTGTCGCTTTTCTTATATGTGTCTATACAGTACGTGTGTCCATACTTCTTAGGAAATAGTAGTTGTTTGAGCTTAACAAATTGAGTTATGCTACAACTCCTTAGTAATTTTTTTTTTTTTTTGGGGGAAAAACTAATCATTTTTTCTTTATTCAATTTTCATGTCCAGTCTTATGCTTTAATTTTGGATGACCAATGTAAAATAAGTGTGTGGAAGAATCAAAAGTTATATGAAAATATTTCTTACCAAAAAAAAGAAAAAGAAAATTCTATACTAAATTATTTACTGCAAGCTCAATTTTAAACTTGTGTAGTCTTATCCGTTGCATGGCATGGCCTACTTGTTGTGCATGATCCCAGAACTTGATTCTGAATATCCATGAAAACATCAGTCCTTTCAATTTATTATATTTCTTTTATTTTGTCTACTCCAAATTTAAGCTTCAATTTTAGATAAAGATACAATCCTAGGCTTTTATATATATATATATATATATATATATATATATATATATATTTATATATTTTTTTTCTAGACAACTCTACTCTACTCCGCTCTCTCTTCTTTCCTTTTTAATCCAAACAGACCCTACAAGCTAGCTAGGCTTGCAATACAAGTTAATCTTTTTTTTTTTTTTCTTTTTTGTGAAGATAATTGGTGATTGGATTAATGACTAGAAACTAAATCAGCATGTCTGGTAATAATCTTCCTCCATCAAGACGCTTAAATCAGAGGATAAAATAGCCCTTCTAACTAGTGAGTGGGCAATTGCATTCCCTTGTTGATTGGTGGCTAAATCAACATGTAGTACATATAAAATGCCTTTCTAGCTAGTTAGAAAAAAGCTTAGAGAGAGATGAAGATATACTTAGAAAAGAACTTCGATTTTTTTTTTTTTTTTTTTTTTGTGATAAATTTTTTTTTTTTTTTGGGGGGGGGGGGTTGCTTGGTGAGAAAGTGTGGGGAAGTCATATAGATTTTTTTTTTTTTTTTAGTTTTTTTGTGGTTATTTGCTTGTGAATATGACTGAATGAAATTATTTGGTTATTTTCGAGAAAGTGAAAAAAAAAAAAAAAAAAAAAAAAAAAAAAAGCAAATGTTTTTTTTGTGGAGATTTTAGTGGTTTGGTTGGTACTTCAATTTAATATTTTTAGAAATTCATTGTAAGAATTGTAATGATTGCTAGGAATGTTAGGAACCAACCAAAATATTAAATATTATATACTTGGGAAAATGTAACTAATGAATCAAAACTCTAATATTATATTATATTTATTTAATAAGATTCCATGAATCCAAGATTTCAAGAATCTAAACTCTAAACCCTAACATTACATCATGTGAATCAATGCCCTCATATGTACTTTTTTTGAAGTTTTAATTACCTTTATGCCCTTTCCAACTTTTAATAATTATTTGATTTGGCATTGTTTGAAGTTATTTGTGAATTTAGTCTTTCTCTGAAATCAAGTTTTTAAGACATGATTTTATATAAAAGTTTTTTTTATTTTTTTAAATCAAATTATATAAATTCACATTGATTCCCATGTTTATTTATCCTATATATTATTCCCTAGCTATGACTTACAAGAGTCAAGTTTAAAAATATCATCGTGTACCATTAACATGGTAGTCACTTTATACAAGTATAAGTTGCTTGTGTGGTGTTAGAGAAGCAAAGGTCAGGGTTCAAGCCATTTCTATAAAAGAGTTTCACACACATACACTTAAATTAGACTATAGTAGAATTCTATCTTATATAAATTATTAAAAAAAGAAAGAGTCAAGTATAAATTACAAACTATTTTATAAATTATTAATGTGACAAATTCTTATTAGTTCTAATATGAGTCCACCACTAACATCACATTTATGATTATCAATGATTATTTGAAAATTACTAAAACCACATCAACCGTTTGTAAAAATGTTGTAAAATAGTTTGTATCGGTAGCATTACTCATAATTTTTATAAAGTGATGCTGTATCTCAGTTAATTGGCAACAAAATAGAATACGTAGTAATAAATTACGTAACATATATGGGCTGCATAATGATTCCACATAAAACCTCTACTGAGTAGGATGAGTTTGTGGTGAAACAGTGTTAAAAAAAAATAAACAAGAAAAAAAAAATTTGTGTATCTAAATAACTTTCAAATAGTGTCAATTTAAATAATTAATAGTAAAATAATTTTGCCCTAGAAAAAATATGAAGATTACCTTTTATTTGTTAAACAAGAATTACTAATTCGATGTGAACCTGGTAATCCTAGTTGACTACGCAAAAGCAATCGATTCCTATAACAAAACTAATACTTAGAAGTCCCTACAAGTCTAAGAGTTTTTCTAGTATTACAAACTTAGAATTTTTATTATCAACTGAATCCATCACTTTTTATTCACCAATTACATTTAGCAGCACAGAGAATTATGGTAAAAATTAAAAATTAAGTACTGATTTTTTTTTTTTTTTTTTTGCCCAGCAAAGGCGGCCCTATCTTATACTCTAGGCTTATAAATAAATACAGAGGCAAACCACAATACAATATAGTAGAAGCAAAGACCTGGAATTGGACGTTTTCAATAAGAACCCTACACTACAGAATCACTCCCTCTGCTTCACGATGACCAACTCGTTTTTCAATGCCCCACACCATCAACAGCTGCACCTTCAGCGTGATAGCGTCTACAAATTTGACCTAATATCGGTTTGGTTTGTAAGAATACTTATGATCCTCCTCCTATCCCTCGTAGCCATATGGTGTACCTGCCTATGCTACGTATATTTTGAAGATTTAATCCACATCTGCTGCTCTTATATTGGAGCTTTAATCCACAACTGCTGCTGCCGAGGCCGAACAATTTCATCGCCGGTGGCTCGTCCTCCATCTTCGAATCAGACTCGGACTCAGGGTCAAGATCAACGTGGGATGAGATACACATTTCATTCTAGGCCGCGGCCATGGAATCAAAGTTACAATGGCGTCCACCCAACCAAGATTCTTGCTTTGCCCTTATACCCTTATCGCGCAAATTCAAACCAGATCAACGAATGTGTGATTTGTCTGAGCGAGTTCGAGGAGGAGGAGGCTGTGAAGGAGATCCCGTTTTGTAAGCACGCGTTTCATGCGTACTGCCTCGACATGTGGCTTTCGGTGCAAAAGACCTGCCCGCTTTGTCGTACTAGTCGGCTGGATGCGAACCATGATGTGTGTATTGATATCAATGAGGGTGTGGGAAGAGGACCAGTAGTTGTTCAAGCTTAACGTTGAGTTTCTTATACATGTACATCGAATACTTGTTACTAATTTATTTTTTACCTTATTTTTGCATTCAATTTATACTTTAATTTTAGGGTACACATGAACGATAACAAGGTGTAAAAGAATCAAAATTTTATGTGAAAATATTTCTTTAATTTTGTCCATGTTATGATCAGATTTCTAACAACTTGTTTTAATGGGATTTTAGTCGAGTTCGAGATGACTAACCTCCTAAAACTCTTTATCATTATTCACTGCAATATTTACTGCAAACCTCAATTTTCAACTTATCCTTTGCATGGCCTGCATGATGTGCATGATCTCTTATTGCCTAAAATTGATTTTGAATTTCTATGGACACAACAGTCTCTTTCAATTACTCCATTTCTTTTATTTTGTCCGCTCTAGATTTAAGTTTTTATTTTCCGAATAATTAGAGATCACAAACCTAGGCCATCCATATACTAACCCCAAGTTGTAGTACAAACTAGGATTGCAATACAAGTTAGTCATGTGTTGTAGTAAAAACCAGACTTGCAATACAAATACAGTAATACTGCTGGTACAATCAACCGAGGAAAATATAATATCTCTAACAACTAGGAAAAAACATCAAAATGAATGCATAAAATAATTATCATAGTGAATTAGATAACTGAAAAGAAACATATGCAACAAGGAAGCATCAAATACGTAGGAAGATAGAATCAGATAAAACAGAAATATAAGATAAACTATACGTGAAACTAAAAGTATGTAGACTACCCTTCCAACTTTAGGAGAAAGCAATGAAGTGATTGAACTCACGGGTGGCGGCACATAGTGTTCACGGGGTTCAAACTTGAAGAAAAAAAGTTATATTATGCATATAATATATATTTTATTAGTTTAATTTACCTTTAAAAATATTTTTGCACAGTCTCACTTAAATCTTGCACCCTCCATGGTCATTGTTAATTAAGCCTAAAACCAAAAAATATAGATCAATCAATCCCAAACCAAACAACAACACAAATTACAGATCTCTCTCTCTCTCTCTCTCTGATATGATCTCTAATCCAATGCTCATGAATCTTGTTTTATCTCTCTTCTTTATTTGACTATTTTAGTATTTCCAACTCTAAGAATAAAAAGTAGGCATTTGTGAGTTGTTATTGTCCTTTATTATAAATTTACACTATAAAAATAAAAATGTTATATAAATTTAACAAAATAAAATTGTCACATTTACCCACATTTTCAATAGATAATTACAATTGACAATAAATTATCATGTAACGATTTCAAAATATAAAATCTCATAAAAGAAAATTGTAAAACTTCATGTATTTGAGTGTTTTTCTTTTATTGTATCGATAACTCAATATATTCAAGTTACTTTTTTATTAAATTTTATTTCATTTAAATTTCTCAATGATCCTCCTAAAAAGGGTTTATGGAGCCACCTGATTAAAGTGCCAACATTTTTTGAGAGAAGTGAAATCTCTTCTTTTAGGCAAAGTGAAGGAAAATGGGAGAACCAAATAAGAGTTTCTTTTGGGTGCATATAAGTAGTAAATAGTAATATCTGTTATTGATGATCTTGTTTGAAAAATAACAAGAACAGTTGGTATGGTTTTTCTGAGGGACTATTGATTGTTGAATCGTGATACCAACTTACACTACAAGAAAAAAGGGCTATTGCGGCGGGCCAAAACCGCCGCTAAAGCCCAAAAAAGCGCCGCTAAAGGTACATATGACCTATAGCGGCGGGAGCTATTGCGGCGGGCCATCCCGTCAGTGATTCAGTGCCGCTATAGGTCAATTGCGGCGGTCACAAAAAGCGCCGCAATAGATCCACCATTTAGCGGCGCTTTAGGTCTATTGCGGCGGGCTAAAAACCGCCGCCATATGAGGTTGTCATCAGGTCAAGTGGCCTTTTAGCGGCGGGATAGGCCCGCCGCTATATGTACAACCTATAGCGGCGGTCAATAAGCGCCGCTATAGGGCTTCATGCACAACTTACGCTATGTACCTTTTAGCGGCGGTTTTTGCCCGCCGCTATAGGTTAATTTTTTTTTTTTTCCCCCTCCTGGCTCCTAAAACCACATTTCTATTACAAAACATTTCTATTACAAATAACCTGTAATAATTTTAGCCCCACTAAGACATTATCACAAATGTAACTAGATAACACCACAAATATCTCCAAACTAACATTATATTCTTATCACTACTCACAAACCAATGATAAGATTCAAACAGACAAAAAAAAAAGTGCATGCAATTATTCTTATCACTTTTTCTCACTATAAAACCAGTATAGTTTTTCTTTACACATATTAATCTAGCACCTAAAACAGCTCCAATTTTGGTATTTGAAAATTTTTAGTATCCAATATCTACTGCTAAAGAGAGAGTTTCCACCTTGCCTCTTCTTTTTAAGAGAGTGTTTCCCTTGAAGAGAAAAAAAAGAAAAAAGAGATAGCTTTTCCTACATTGATTCATGGCCCAACATAACATTGACAAAATCATAGCTGTAGTTTAAATTTTCAAGTACTCCACTTCTACCGCTCAAAAGAAATTATTGTAAATAAACTATACTGCAAAATCTTGATTCATATTAGAGGACTTAGTCTTGCAATTAACAATACAAAGGACTGGTGAAAATAAAAGTCTTCTGAATATTGATGTCACTACTAGGTAAGTAAATCACAACAAAGCTGATGATGTTTTTACATTTATGCATGTGTTAATGGTGATTGGAAGCAACTTATAATTTTTTGAGTATCAAGGCAGACTAGTTTCACAAAAGTATATAAACAAAAATGAATTTAAATTCCAATGGCAAGACTAACAATTAACATAACTGAGCCTTAACTACATTCAGTTTCTAAGGAGCTACAATTTGCTTAACTACAGTTTGCTACATCATAGGTTTTCCAATCAAATTCAAGCACATACTTTCATTGACCAATAAAGTACAAAGATTGTCATCAATACAACCATAATAATAATAATAGGTGAAGTAAAGAGTAACTCAAACTAGAATTCCAAATTAGAGTTCCTATTTTGTGTCATATGTTCTAAATTATTTATTCTTAAAGAGTTTTATTTCTTAATTTTAGAATCAAATATGGGACCACATTATAAATATTCATCCAAATGAGTTATTAAGTACAAAAACTAAAAAGTCTAGAATAAATGAATAGTAAAAAATAAAAGTGCTTCACAATAATTAAAAAAAAAAAAAAAGCATGGACAATTTATATTTTATACATAATAATATTCTTACAAATTTTTTTAAAGAGTTAACAAAATATAAAAATGACTATTAATAATATTTAAATTATATATATATAGGAATTATATTATGCATATTATTGTATATCTTTAAATGTATCTATGCATATGCATGGGGTTACAAGCTAGTATGTATAAAGTCAAAGCTAGCTGAGAGAATATTCAATTATATTCTAAATTTGATTATAATTGTTGTCTAATTTTATGCCACGTGTACTATCTTTTTTTTTTTTCTTTTTTTTTCTTTTTTTTTTTTTAAGTTCTTAGTGAGTTAATGTTGTGCAAAAGATGAATAGTCTAATTAATATAAACATACCATAAAAACCCAATAAAAAAAATAAGAAAGAATAAACTCATGTATATATCCAAAAACAAAAAAAAGATAGTAAAATTCATGCATATATCTATGGCTTAAAAATTTATAACTTTTACACTAGGTAAAATTTGAACCCATATATGTATGTTATTGTGATTTTTTTAATGCACGGGTTACATACTAGTTAAATTTAATGCAACTATATATTGGAATATACCATTGGATTACATCCATCTTCTTATATTTTCTATACTTGCAAAATTTCTAGGAAATTAAAGATCAATAGTTATGTCATCAATAAATTATTTAAATTACAAGTTTTTGTAGTTTAAAATTATGCATAAAATATAAGATTATAGGTTATATAATAAATAATATTTGATTGATACAAAATTTGACATGTGTGTTAAAAGCGTAAAGAACATGCAATTCAATGATTAGATTTTCAAAATATGTAATAAAATTTATTTTATTGAGTAAGATTGTAATCTTAGATTACAACCATTTTTGTAACTAAATTTTGTACA
Organism: Quercus lobata; assembly: GCF_001633185.2. NCBI lineage: Eukaryota > Viridiplantae > Streptophyta > Magnoliopsida > Fagales > Fagaceae > Quercus > Quercus lobata. The sequence continues at coordinate 39,374,389 of NC_044906.1, read as the reverse complement.
TAAAGAAATATTTGTATTTTTCAAAGGGCAGTTTTGCAAAATAATACATTTTTAATAAAATAAACAAATTTACACTATTTTGAAGTTATTTGGGAATCTAGCCTTTTCTTTATAATCAAAATTTTGAAATACGATTTTAAGTCGTGTTTTACATCAGCTCATCCAACTTAATTTCCAAAACATGAGTTTAAGTGTTAAAATTGAAAACACAATTACACCATGCACAACTCATCCAGTCCAATAAGATTTTATTAAAAAAAAAAAAATTTAGAAGGTGCTCGATCAATAGGATTTTAAGTGAATTTTTCAACAATCACAAGCGTCAATTAACTAGAAAAAACATTACATAATTGCCTTCTTTAGATGCAGCAACTATTTCTTCTATTTTGTCTCTACAAATCATTATAATTTGGATCTTTCATGTACTTTGGGTTGGATCAGAGTTCAAGTGCAATAGCTAAAAGCGTTGTTGTTAAGTGATATTATTTTCTCTACTTTATAAGAAAATCCATGGTTTGAATCCTCCATTCTCATTATGATAAATATTGAATTTAAAAAAAAAAAAAATCAACTGCAACATTTATTTTATTAATAACATAGATATTTACTTTACAATATATATATATATATATATATATATATATATATTAAAAGCCAATTTATCTGTTTTAAGTTACTTTTTTTGTCTCACAGTTTAACAAATAGGCATATAAATTAGATTTTTTTTTTTTTTAAAATCCAATTTATTCACCCAAAACCAATTTTGTTTCACCTCTTAGTAAATAAGCTAGGGATGCCAATTGTACTGTTTTGTACTCTGAAAAAAAAAAAAAAAAAAAAAAAAATCAATGTACGATTATATCTTCTAGAGTTCTTAGAATTACTTTACCATATAGGTCTTCAAATTTTGTCTACTTATTTTGAAATGAGTGGACTCGATTTTGCCATATTATTAATAATCTAAATAAATATAATCAAAAAAATGAGTCAATGTTTTTTTTTTTTTATAAATACGTTGATGATGTAATATGATCTAATTCACTCATTTCAAGATGATGGGATAATATTTTAAGAACATTAACGTAAAGACACCTTAAGAACTCTAAAAGACACCTTAATATTTTACATGTTTAACACTGTAAAACGTACTGGAAAAAATGGGTTTAATGGTTTAACTAGTCTTAATACTTGATTGCTTGCCCAACATATTTTCTCATGGCTACACAAGGGTGGGTTTAACATGGCAACTAAAATAATATAACATCATGTATGAGCGGGTTGGTATCGTCTTATCTCTCTCTCTCTGTGCCATGGAGTGGTGGCATTATTATGTGAAAACCTTAATTCGTAGCCATCAATGGTCATCAAATATTAGACTACATGGTTGATGACTTGATGTGAACCCCCTTTCACCACCGTATAAAATCACTGTTGTTCCATGAACCAAAATGATCATAGCAATGGAAGAGTTTCCATTACCATTTCGTCATTGCTACTTATATCCCCCGTAAAGTTTCAATAATTAAGAGTCCCTTACATGGCTATAGTTGACACAATTCTCGTTAGAAGACATTATGCCAGTAACCTTACTCTGATACTAATTGAAGAAAATGTGTATAAACCAGTTGTTTCGCTCGACAATGCTTCCATGTCTTTGTTCGTGATGGTGTTTGATAGTATGGAAATTAGCAAGACACATGAATCCTCCAGAGAGTCGTGGATAATATTTTTCTTTTATTTCTCATAATGTTATACCTCATAAATATATTACCCCAATCTATAATCTATATAAAAAATCAAAAGCAGTTAGACTTTGTTGATCTAATAATATCGTAACACATGAGCTTTATAACACATGAGCTTTTAAGGATTCATAAATATACATGTTATTATTTTAATATATATTTTTAATTGAATTTATATTTTATTTAATATTTTAAAACTTTGATACGTTATATTTTCTTTAAATGGTAAAATATAAAAAATATTTTATATACAGGTATAATCATAATAGCATTTGTATCAATCTATATAAAATAGAAAATGCCTCACAATTTACCCAATCAACCCGAAAAAACCTCAAATGCATATTTTAATAATTTTTTACTTCACACCATGAGGAAGAGAGAGATATAATTTGAGATAATAATAAAAAATTGGTAAGGAAATAATATTTTATGTTATATGAAATAGATAATCTGATATGGATGTTTTGAAAAGTAAGTATGTAAAATAGAAAAAAAATTATAATCTTATACTAAAATAAACAGAAATTTGATTGAATCTAATGCAAATACTCTATATTTCTAATGCTTTAATATATAATTCCACATATAAACACAATTATTATCAAATAGATATATTACACATACAAAACATGAGTACTAGGCTAGTGTCTATTTGAGATTAGAAAAGATGTTCCATGTGATTGATTTCTTGTATAATTGAATCTTATACTAAAATAAATAGAAATTTTATAGAAGCTGATGTGAATGCTCTATATTTTTAATGCTTTAATATATAATTCCATATATAAATACAATTATTGTCAAATAGATATTCACATGTACGAAATATGAGTACTAGTCCAGTGTCTATTTGAGATCTATTAAGACATTCCAGGTGAGTGATTTCTTGTATAATTGAATCTTATATTAAAATAAACAGAAATTTTATAGAAGTTTATGCCAATGCTCTATATTTCTAATGCTTTAATATATAATTCCACATATAAACACAATTATTATCAAATAGATATTCACACGTACAAAATATGAGTAGTAGGCCAGTGTCTATTTGAGATCTATTAAGACGTTCCATGTGATTGATTTCTTGTATAATTGAATTTTATACTAAAATAAACAGAAATTTTATAGATGTTGATGCTCTATATTTCTAATGCCCACATATAAACACAATTATTATCAAATAGATATTTTCACACGTACAAAACATGAGTACTAGGCCAGTGTCTATTTGAGATTAGAAAAGATGTTTAATGTGATTGATTTATTGTAAAATTGAATCTTATACTAAAATAAACAGAAATTTTATAAAAGTTGATGCAAATGCTCTATATTTCTAATGCTTTAATATATAATTCCATGTATAAATAAATTATATTATCAAATAGATATATTCACATGAACAAAACATAAGTACTAGGCCAGTGTCTATTTGAGATCAAAAAAGACATTCCATGCGATTGATTTCTTGAATAATTGAAATTAATTCAAGACACGATACAATTTTTATATTTATAATAAGACAAGCAGACAACAATTCAACCATATGAGAAAAGTCCAGATGCAGTAGCGTGGGGGTAGACCTCACTTACACTACCAAAATACACACACACAAATAAATAAATAAAATGGAAAAGGAGAGGGTACACCTCTCATTAGAGGCAAAAACAAATGACAATAGTTTTGTATGTCAACTAGAATTTATTGTTGTTTCTTACATACACATTCAACATTTAAATTATTTCCCTCCCAATCATCACATTAAAAAGTAAAGAATAAAAGAAATAATGATTGACAATAACATAGACAGAAATTAAAGTTTCTTAACAACAATCTTCATCAAATCCGGGTTGGCACGCTGGAAATCGAATAGTTCTTCTAATGAAATGAAACCATCGCCATCCAGATCGATCTCAGCCATCCTACGTTTTACTTCATCTTGAGAAGAAGAGCCAAGTTCTTTCAGTGCATTTCCCAGCTCTGCCAATGAGATTTTTCCATCGCCATTGGCGTCAAAGCGCTTAAAGATACGTTCACAGTCGGCCTTGTTCTGTGCTTCATCAGCCATCTTGTATTGTTGGTTGTAATGCCACAATATTTTGTTGCGATGGGTTTGTAATTAAATGTGAGACCAAAAGGTTGAGAGATTTTTAAGTGATGAGAAAGTTAAAGTGGTGGGGTTATCCTTCAAAGTCGGTGCTATTGCTGTAGCGTCGGATCACTGAAAGGACTCTTTATGAACGGGTCAATGGGGTCAATTAATGAAAGAGTGTAAAATTGAAATAAATATAACAACTATTAACTATCTTGAAATTTTTGAAAACAATGTTCCAATATATTAAAATTTTTGTAATAAAATTTCATCAAGCGATAATTACTAAAAACTACATTATCATTTCATTTGTTTCAATGGGAAACTTAATTTAAGGAAAACATTTTCTATGGGAAAAAAAAAAAAAAAAAAAAAAAAAAAACCATTTACTTGGAAAACGTTTTTTCGTTTTTATGAGTGGAAAATGTTTTCAGTACGTCAAATAATTGACAAATCACTACAAATTAATTACTATAAAATATCTTATTAAAAAAATTACTATAAAATATTGTCTAATTCATTTTTAATGTTACAATCAAATTATATGATATCTTGCCATGCATTGTGGTTAATATGGGTGGACTCTAGCTGGTATAGATGAAAATATTTGTAAGAATTACACTCTTGATATTTTATTTATCGTTTCCCATAAGGTAAAAAAAAAAAAAAAAAAAATGGTGACTAAGGTCAAATATTTTGGCATGCTATAACTAGCTAATTTAATTTATACTTACACATTTTTCTTCAAAAAAAAAAAAAAAAAATACATACAAATGCATGGCCTAATTTTTGGGGCAAACTTATGATCCTCTTTGATGCCGGCACAACACACGGCCTTGCTATTCCCGAGGGTGCGGAAGGTCATGAATAGTGTCAAGGTCAATGTTTGGGAGAATTATTATTTTCTAGAATAAGCTCTTTTCTTTTTTCTTTTTTCTTTTTTCTTTTTTTTATAAGGAATAAGCTCTTTTCTTTTCTTTTCTTTTCTTTTTTTCTTTTTTTCTTGATAAGGAATAAGCTTTTGTCTTTAATGTATCTGAAAGCCTACTTAGTATATAAAACACTTGTAAATGTTTAGACTCCCAAATTCAAATATTCCAAAACAAGCTTATATACAAATAATGTATGTGCGGAATGATAAATATAAGCTATATCCAAATATGCAAATTATTCTAAGCCATTATTTAATCACAACACAGTAGTAATTCAAAGCAAAGAGTAAGGGATAGAGAGAAGGAAATGCAAGATAATACTAACACGTGTTATCGAAGAGAAAACCAAAGAATTTGGCAAAAAAACCTCTCCGCCGCCCTCTAAGTGGTAAAATGATCCACTAGAAAATCAATTGGGATACATGAATAGTAATAGACCCTCCAAGCCTAATCTACTCGATGCACCTAAGCCCTCAAAGCTTCTTTCTCCAACAGGATTACGCCTAACCTTGACTTCTCTAGCTTATCGGATCTCACAATTAGCCCATTACATCAACCAAAATGAATTAGTTCTCTCTTGAACTGCTTCCCAAACACTAAGAACCTTCCCACTGCTCTGAATGTGGTGTGGTAAGGATTTGGCTTAAAATCCTCTCATGGGTATGACAATGGAGAGGGTGAGAGTAGAAGAATTTGGAGAATCAAATGTTTAATATTATGGATGAATCAATCTTGTTGTTCTCTAGGATTTCTCTCTCAAAATTCTCTCTAGAAGCTATCCTGACCCTTTAACTTCCTGCATGCTCTACACATGTGACATATTCTAGCGAGTCACCACTCAAGAGTCAGTCACGAGTTGCCTCTTGATGCATACACTTGATCAATTCTTCACATTCTCACACACACAACTCTTACATTTGCTGAATTACAAGCAAATTTGACACGGAATAAAGCAAACACATAATTGAATAAATTCAACCTTACAGTATCTTTTGCTTCTTCTTTTTCTTTTTCTTTTTTTCTTTTTTCTTTTTAAATCTAATGAAGGTTTTAGTCTTTTCATAAATAAAAAAAAAAAAAAAAAAAAAATGAAAGTCTTAAGAATACTTTATTCCATTCTTCATGTACTAAAGTCAATATAGAGACCATTTTCTAAAAAATAGTGGAAAACTCCTCTGGTCAGTTCTAAATTTGTGGCTGATCAGTTATGGCTATCAACCGGACTCCGACGACCCTTTTTGCTCTTTTAGGAAGCAAGTGGCTACTTTTATATACATCATCATAATTAATTTCTCTTATATTAAATGATTAAATTTAATAATTATCATTACTTAATAGTTTAAATTTTAGGAATAATCTGCAATTTCTAGTGGTACTAAATTTAAAAAATTTTAACTTAAATATCTGGAATAATCAGTAATTCATCGCTTACAATTTCTTATACTGCCGAAGAATACTATATTAATATAAATAAATGAAGGAAAAGCTTATGATAGGTTATATTGGAGTTGTTTGTTACCGTTGTTTAAACATCAGTTTTCAATGTTTAAATAACATTATATGTATTTTTATACACTTTTTCATCTACATATATTTCCAAAAAATACAAATAACGTTATTAGAAATCTCTTACCAAACGGACTTATGAGAACCAGCCATGTTCAATATCACCATGTGACAGTGACTCCCACACGGTCTCACCCATGACCCAATTACCAGTATGCATATATGGCAGCTTCAGTGTTTAGAGTATTCGCAATGGAAAATTGTATCCTATCCTAATTTACCATCTCAAAAAGCTACCTTATCAATTATACCATACCATTTTACAACAAATCCAACATCTCAATTTTTATTTTACTATTCTACTCATTAAAATAATATATATTACCCACTAAAATAATATAATATATTTCAATACAACTCTCCCTTTCTCTTCTCCCCTATCTCTCTTCCACTTTATCAATTAAAATATATTATAATTTTTACAATTGTGCTATAGTACCATCCTACATTTAGGATGACACTGTAGCACAATTGCAAAAAAATTTACAATTCTGGCATTTTATAAGTCCGGTTGCCAACACTTTTTTGTGCCTTGGTTGTACTTTTTCCTTACATCTTCCATTTGCAATTGTCAATAAGAATGCTCTTAAAAAAATGAGCGAAATTGGAATAAATAAATAAAATCAGATTATCGAAGCATGCGCAAGCCAATTGCATTTGCACTCACTACGATAAGTCACTGTAAACCGTCCACTTTGAGTCATTACCAGTAGCCCGCTGATTAGGGAGCGTGTTTGAAGTTGGATCAAATAAATAATAATATCTTTCTCAAAATAATAATAATAATAATATCAAGTGATCAAAAATCCTACCAAATCACCTCTATACATTATTCTTAATAAAGCTTCGTTCTTTAGGGGATGTTTGGTAGAGTAGTTTGAATAATGTTGTTTGTAGTTTTTTGAAAAAGTATGGGTGAAAAAGTGTGTAATGTTGTTTAAAAGTTATGACTTGTATAGCCATAGACATCAACTTACATTCATCAGTAATTGATCTCAGTAAGAGATACTGGTGGGTTTCCCAACCACACCGTTATATCCTCTAGAGCGCTTGTTGGTTTTGGCTATATTCTTCTAAATAAATTTGCAGAACTAAATGCATACACATGTATGCAGACAAATAGGTGTTGTATATATAGGTATATACAATGATAGGTTATAATAATAATAATATAAGATTGGAGAATATTTATTTGTAAAATGAATAAAGTGAAAATTCAAGTTTTAGAATTTTCTAAGTGAAATTCAAAATTAGTATGTTCGATCGGTTGAAACTTTTACTTGATCGATCGAAGTGATGAAGAAAATAATCCAGGAGTTTCTGGATGATTCGATCTCGCGCTATTCGATTCATGTTCAATCGATCAAAAAGAGCATTCGATCGATTGAAAAGAACTCTCGATCGATTGAAACTAGTAAAACTGAATTTTCTGCAGAATTTTCTGGTAACTATTCTGAATATTTAAAAAGGTTTCAAGCCTTGTGAACGATTTTATGAAACATTGTAACTCTCCAATGGTACTTTTTGAGTTTGAAGGGTTATAACCCTATAAGTATAAATAAAGGTTTGTGTTCAAAGAAACACAAGAAATTCTATGAGTATTCTCCAAAATTGCTATTGTAGAACCCAATAAACTTGATTGTATCTTGGGGACAAGTTTGTAAAAACTCTTTAGCAACTTGTGTATGAGGACAAATATTGTCTAAGGATAACATTTAATTGTGCCTCCAAGTCAATCACTAATTTCTACTTACTTGATGTGTTCATCTTGTTCATTCATCATTATTTCTTGATTTGGTGAAATCCCTAACAATAGGATGGCTACAACCCAAGTTTATAGATTTTGTTTTGTATGATAGTTCGCCTATGGACATTTTAGCAAGGGAGTCAATACCGTACCGGAGGCTGTACCGGTTTAGCCAGCGGTACGATATATTTCGGATACTGGTCAATACCGGTGTACCGTTTCAGATTTACTGCTATATATATATATATATATAGTGTTTAAAGCCCATATATATAAATTCATAGATTAAACTAATTTGTAATCTTAAACCCCACACAAGTCCAAGCCCAAGCCTAAGCCCAAGTCTATACATCTATATCTATAAAAAGAATTAAAAATCAAGTTAAATTTAAAATACTAAACTTACCTTTCAGTGCTTTCACACGTGAACTAACTGAGGGCTTAAAAAAAAAATAGAACAACTGACAATTGATAGGACTTTTGACCGTTTTAGGGGCTAGGAAATAGAGAATAAATTGGGTCAGGAGCTAGCGTAAAAGGGTTGTTTTACACCAGCCAATCCAAACCCGCCACGTCAGCAAAACAATTTATTTTCAATACGCTCAAAACACAAAACTATTACCCAATTAAAACCCATCAGCCCCTCTCAAACACAACACAACGACACATTCAAACTTCAAACCTGGTGCATGGCAAACCCAAATCTCATCTACTCCTCTGCCTCCTCACACCGGAGCTCCACCCCGTCACAGATGCTGCCGCCCACATCGTTTTTGGAGCTGGCGAAATCTATTGGAGCCATCACAAGTGTGGTGTCGCAACTCAAGGTGTGTTTTTTTTATGGTTTGTTATTTCCCCAAATTTTAGATTTAGAAATATTGATGGAGAGATTTAGAGAGTTACGAAAGCAAGCAATTAATTGAGGATGTGACCTTTCCAAAGAAGTTTGTATTTGAGCTTTTATGATCCTCATTTTGTTTTTTTAATTGGTACAGGATATTTGAATCCTCCACATCGAAATTAGAAATACTAATAATTTGCTAGTAGATACAAAACTCTTAGTTGCAATGAATAATTTATTTGGAATTGGTGGAAAATATAGCTAAATAAACAAGTTTTGATTCAACAATATAGAGCCTAAAAAATTAGCAATGACAAAAATATAGAATTACGCAAAATGCATTGTCCTAAAAGGTTAATTCGTGCCACCTTGAGTAGAACTTGGTGCAAATGGCTCTCTTGGCCAAACAAACCCCCAAGATTAGACTATAGTGATTTCTTTAAGTTGAACGCACACTCAAACAAGAAGAACTAAGAACCTTATTTATTTTGTCTTTTTTTACACCCAAACAAATGTATAAAAATCCGTGGGAGAAGAGAAGAAATAGAGGAGCAGAGAAGCTGTGGAGTGGAGCTGGAAAAGAAAATATGCTAAGAGGAAAAATAAGGGCTGAAGGGTTTTATAAGCCAAAGGAAAAGAAGGAATAGTGGGCTGGCTCCAACGATTACTGTGCATGCCCAAAATCTGTAGGGGAAGAGAAGAAATAGAGGAGCAGAGAAGCTATGCAGTGTGACTGGAAAAGAAAAGATGTTAAGAGAAAAAATAAGGGTAGAAGGATTTTATAAGCCAAAGGAAAAGAAGGAATAGTGGGCTAGCTCCAACGATTACTGTGCATGCCTAAAGGGCAGCACATTAAATGCCCCTAATAGGTTGCTTAGGTATTGCCCAATGAGCTGAACAGAATTGAGTTGGATGAAAAAAGAAAGGGGAAAAAAAAAAAAGATACAACCCAAGAGTGATAGAGTCAAGCCTAAACCCAACCCAAGCCCAATTCTAACACCTCACCCACAATCTTTCAAGTTACCACTTAAGGTGGATAGTGGCTTATAAATACATAACATGGTTCACTCCTAAACAATGTGGGACACAAAGCACAATGCTAAGTGTTTGAAACACAACTCACTCCAACAATCCCCCACATGTTACAAACACTAAACTAGGAAAGACAAAAAACTCAAGAAAGCATGCATCAATATGGTACCATAAGGTTTTAACCATACTTAGGATAAATAAGTTGGAACTACTAGACAATGGTAGAGTTAGACTCTTTTAACCAAGCTATTAGATAACCAATACATACTTTCTTTACCAAGGTTGTTCCATAATCGGGTTGGCGCCTTATACAGGCCATGTGTCACTGGGTTTCATGAGAGCTCTAGAGACCTACCCAAGTCTTATAGGAAGCAGCAGAACTTCCATTCCCACATAGGTGGCATCCATCAAGAGTGTGTGCAGTACACTCCATCCCAACAGATAGGGACTATGGATCCATTAAGAGCTAAAGCTCAACCTCCAACAATATGCAACTTAGCATTGTCTCACACCATAGGGATAGACTCATCACTAATCTCCTCAATGAGATAACAAAAAACAAAATAACTGACAGTTCTCATATGGACCACAAATAACCTCTACCCATTTAACCACCTTCGTGGAATCACCTATCATAGAGGTTAGGTATTGGTCATAGTGTCACAATTTGGATATCTGTCCTATCCCTCTCGATGTCTCACTCACCAGCCTTTTTGCTAGTGGCTTGATCAAAGGATTAGTCAAATTCCTTTCTGACCTCACAAAGTCCAAGAACATTACACCATTATCAATAAGATACCTCACAATATTGTGCCTCAATCGGATATGTCAACTTTTCCCATTATAGATTTTGCTCTTAGCACATGTTATGACAGCCTGGCAATCACAATGCATGCAAACAGAAGCAATAAAGTTAGGATAAACACTAGGCTTCAAACCCAGCCTTCTCTAAGGCCATTAACTCTAATTCTATGGTGGATCTCGCTATGCAAGTTTGCTTGGATGATTTCCAAGAGACAGCCCCTTGAGCTAATGTGAACGCATATCTACCAGTGGGCTTTACCTCATTTGTATTTGAGATCCAATTAGCATCACAATATCCTTCTAATATAGTAAGATAACCAAAATATGACAAACCATAATCAAAAGTATCCTTCAAATATCTCAACAATCTAGATATTGCATTTCAATGTACAATACTGGGATTATGAGTATATCTACTCAATCTACCAATAGCATATGCAATATCAAGGCAAGTACAGTTTGTCAAAAATATTAAACTACCAATGATTTATGCATATTTATCTTGTGAAACACTATCACCACGATTTTTAATCAAGTGCACCTTTGAGTCAAAAGGAGTAGACATAAGTGACATATCAAAGTGTTCAAATGTTTTAAGAATTTTCTCTACATAGTGAGATTGTGATAATGTAATGCAATCATTATCCCTAAGGATCTTAGTGCCCAAGATTACATTGCCTCACCCAAATCTTTCATATCAAGGCTAGTTCCAAAAATAGGGACATCATCAACATATAAACATATAATGACACCTTCATTATTAATAAACTTGCTATATATGCATTTATCGGCACCATTGATCACATACCCATGTGTAAGCATAACATTGTCAAATTTTTCATACTATTGTTTAGGTGCTTGTTTTAAATCATATAAAGATTTAACCAATTTACAAACTTTATGTTCTTGTCCAAGAACTACATAACTCTCTTGGGCTGCTCCATATAAATTTCTTCTTCTAAATCACCATTTATAAAAGCAGTTTTAACATTCATTTCATGTACAACAAGTTTGTAAATAGAAGCAATGGCAAATAAAATTCTAATAAATGAAATTCTAGAAATCGAAGAACAGGTATCAAAATAATCCACATTGTATTTTTGCTTATAGCCCTTAGCTACTAAGTGTGCTTTATACTTATCTATTGTACCATTTAGTTTTAATTTCCTTTTAAACACTCATTTGCAACTAATAGGTTTAACTTTAGGTGGAAGCTCAACTAATTCCCAAGTATGATTAGACATAATAGATTCTAATTCATTATTAATAGCTTCCAACCAAAAAGGTGCATCTATGAATCTAATTGCATCGTAGTAACTTACAGGTTCATCTTCAACAACATAGGCAAGGAAATTGTTACCGGAATCCTTTTCCTTTCTAGCTCGCTTGCTCCTTATTTCTTGCACATCATCAAAAAAGTCATTAGAAATTTCAATAGAATCATGCAACACCTTTTCCTTATTTTTCAAAGGAAACACATGCTCAAAGATACGATTCTAAGATATCACTTTTGATGACAAGAAATCTATAGCATAGACTATTGCAAGCATAACCAATAAACACACAATCACATGTTCTAAAACCAAGCTTTCTCCTTTTAGGCTCGAGTAGCATGACCTTAGCCAAGCACCCCCACACTTTAAGATATTCCAAGTTAGGCTTATGTCAATCATTTCCAAAGTTCATAAGGAGTTTTAAGATATTCCAAGTTAGGCTTACGTCAATCATTTCCAAAGTTCCTAAGGAGTTTTACGAGTTTTCTTATGAGGTACCTTATTTTGTATGTGACAAGCCAAAAGAAAGATAGCCTGAAACTAATAAGCATAGCATTCATCATCTCTTTAAGTGTTCTATTTTTTCTTTCAGCTATCTCATTAGATTCGGGTGAATAAGGTGGTGTTACCTCATGTATTATGTCATTTTATTCACAAAATTCATTTAAAGGATCAGACTCATATTCACCACCTCTATCGGTTATAAGTCTTTTAATCCTTTTATTCTTTTGGTTCTCAACTTCACTTTTATATTTTATAAACATTTCCAAAGCTTTATCTTTAGTTCTTAGTAAATAAAGTTTAGTGATTCTAGAGTGGTCATCAACAAAGATCACATAAAATCTTTTACCACCTCTAGTCATGGTGTGTTTTTAATCACCCAAGTCACTATGTACCAATCCAAGAAGCTCAGTTTCTCTTGTTATGAATTTACAAGTTTTCTTGGTGATTTTAGTTTCGGCACAAATTTCACACTTGTCCATATTAGCTTCATTTAGTGAATTAATAATTCCACATTCTTTCATTTTCTTTATATATAGGGATGGCAATTTTTGCCCAACCCGTGGGTACCCGACCCTAATGGGCCGGGTTTTACCCGATCCGATTAGGAATAGGGTTGAGTATGGGTTTTAAAAAAAAAAACCGAAGCAGGTCCGGGTCGGGTTCGGGTTTTATTAAAAAAATCAGAGACTCGACCCGAAACCCGGCCTAGATAAAAACTTGGTACCCTGAAATTACAAAAATACCCCCCATATATATATATATATATATATATATATAAACACCTATAATCTAACCCTAAATCCCTAATCCCTTATTTCTTCAGCAACAACTCAACTCACGCCTCCCTCCCTCAATCCTCACCCTCACTCCGACACTCCCTCTCCCTCAACTCAATCTCACCTCCGGCCAACTCTCTCACCGCTGGTCCAACTCTAGCCACCGTCCCAAGCTCTGTCAGTGTCACCGGTCCCAAGCTTTCTACTCTCTCAACTCTGTTTCGTCCTTGTCGTCATCGATCTCGCACTATCGCACAGTCCTCTGCCCCTCTCATCTTCCTCGCCCATGGCCACAAGCGTGACACGGCCTCACTCCACCTCGTTCTCCATTTTTTTTCTTTTTTTTCTTTTTTCTGGGTTTAGTTCGCCTCAATCATGTGATTTTGTGTTTGTGTTTATGATTTCTAAAAGGGAAAAATAAAAATCATAGATCTGAAATTTGTGTTTGGTTTGTAATTTTGAAAGGGAAAATCATAAATCTGATTAGGCCAAAGAGTATTCCTTTTAAAATGAGTTTAAAACTATATTCTATAAGTTTTGTTACTTACTCATCTCCATAATTGATATTTTATGTACTAAAAAGAAAAAAAGGCGCAGAGAAATGGGCAATGGCCATTCAATTCTTTTTTCTTTTCTTTTCTTTTTTTTGGTTGGGCCACGATTTGGGCCCAAATTTGGCAGGGCTTAACGGGGCCTGCGAGGCCCAGCGGAGGCGAGTCCGGGCCCCGGGAAAAAAACCCGGTTAGTAAACGGGCCGAGTTTGAGCCTCGGGCTAAGACCCGCAAGTCGGGTCCAAGTATGGAAAAACCCGGCCCGAACCCGACCCGTTGCCATTCCTATTTATATTGCCAAGATTAATATGTCCAAGTCTACCATGCCAAACATCAATGGAATCAACTAAGTAAGCACAAGAAGATGAACTATTTTCATTAATAACTTGATTAACATTCAGTACAAAGAGACCTTCATCATCATAGCCCTTACCAAAAAAGACTTCATTCTTAGTTAAAGTAACTATGCCACCATCAAATAAAACTTTAATACCAGCTTTACAAAGAAAATTACCAAAATGAGATTGTGTCGAAAATGAGGTACATGAAAAACATTATTGAGTGAAAGAGTTTTACCGAAAGTTAGCTTCAAGAGTACCTTCCCTTTACCACTCACCAACACAGACCTATTGTCCCCAACATAGACATATTCGATACCTTCTGCCATAGGAGTGTAGGAACAAAACTCTTCTTTGAATGCGCCAATGTTCCTTGTACAGGCCGAATCAACTACCCATCCTTGCCTTACACACCACCACCGTAATTATCTCTTCGATTTGCACCATATTTGCCTTATTTGATGTTGAGCCTTTGTTGTTGTTCTTATTGTTGTTGAAGTTGCCTCTTGCTCTACATGTTGCCGAATAATTACCTACATTGCCACAAATAAAACAATTAGCCTTTTTCTTTTGGATTTGAGGATTTGGGTCATTTTTATTATGAAATTTTCCTTTTCTCTTGAAATCATGTTTCTTATTATGTTGTGGAAGACTAAGGGGTCCTCCCTCTACAACATTAGCGTTGGAAGAAAATTTCTTATGTTTGACATCCTATTTGTTTCTTCAATTTGAATATCCACGATAGTTTGTTAAAGATTCAAATAAGTTCTATGGTGGCTATACCGGGGTTTGTACTCTTTCCAAGAGTCCAGCAACTTAAATGCAAGGCCATGAACCACAAACCTCTCAGGTAAGGCATCACCCTTTTTAGCTAGATTGGATACTAATTTTTGAAAATCTTCAATTTGGCTAGAAACACTTTTTTTCCTCAACCATTTGAAAACACATAAATTTAGCCGTAGCAAACTTTTTAGCACCCTCATCCTCAAACCCATAACGACCATTAAGTTCATTCTATAAATCTTTAGCACAAGTAAAATGACAATAATTATCAAACAACTTGTTAGATAAACCACACTTAATAGTATGAACACATAATTTAGTTGTTCTTTCCCACTTCACTATTTTTAAGGATCATCTTTGGGTTTAGGATCATAAAGAACCCGATCAATTTTGGTAAATTCCAAGATGGGCAAAACCCTTTCTTTCCAACATTTAAAATTATTTCCATAAAAAAACCTCAAGCTTTGTAATTTTCAAAATGACCTTAAGAGAACCAACAACTTGTTTCTTCATTTTTAAAACACAAATTTCAACCTTTAAGATTGTTGGAAAATATGGCTAAATAAACAAGTTTTGATTCAACAATATAAACCCTAAAAAATTAGCAATGACGAAAATAAATAGATAGAGTTAGAAAGATCTCACAAACTATAGAATTATGCAAAATGTGTTGTCCTTAAAGGTTAATTCGTGCCACCAGGAGTAGAACTCGATGTGAATGGCTCTTTTGACCAAACAACCCCCCAAGATTAGACTATAGTGATATCTTCAAGTTGAATGCACACTCAAACAAGAACTAAGAACAACCTTATTTATTTTGCCTTTCCTTACACCCAAATAAGTGTATAAAAATCTATGGGAGAAAAGAAGAAACAGAGGAGTAGAGAAGCTGTGGAGTGCAGGCTGGAAAAGAAAAGATGTTAAGAGGAAAATTGAGGGCTGAAGGGTTTTATAAGCCAAAGGAAAAGAAGGAATAATGAGTTGGCTCCAACAATTATTGTGCATGCCCAACGGGCAGCACATTTAATGCTCCCAACGAGCTGCTTGGGTATTGCCCAACGGGCTAAACAGAATTGGGATGGATGGGAAAAAAAATGATATAGCCCGAGAATGATAGAGACAAGCCTAAACTCAACCCAAGCCCAACTCTGACACCTAGCCCATAATCTTTCAAGTTACCACTTAAGGTGGATGGTGGCTTATAAACACATAACATGGTTCACTCCTAACCAATATGGAACACAAAGCATAATGCTAAGTGTTTGAAACACAACCCACTCTAACAGGAACTTTTAAGTTTTATATCGAGTATGGTTTGGTTGCAGTTTTTGCTTAAATACTTATTTGCCAAAAGCTGGTTAAAGAATATTTGTAGCTTGAAAAAAAAAGTAAGACTTTAAAAGAAAAAGCTCATGCCATGCATGCACTAAATGTAATAGTTTTGCTTCCACACTTTCCTAATGGAATTTTTCCTAAATAATGAGATTTTTTAAATTTTATTATCTATACTAAATTTTTTATTTAAAATTTGACAAAAAAGATATGTAACAAATTTTTATACTGATTTCAAATTAAAATACAACCTCTACTAAAATTCTTTCAAGTGAACTTGTTTCTCTAACTCTTTTCTTCAAGGAGACACTGATTCGAGCACTACGAGGAGCATGTTTCTTGAATCAAACTTAGGTGGTGACAAAATTTTGAATGAATCTCTAGGCTATAGCATGGATAGAGCTACTCTTTGACCAAGGGGGGCCATGGCCCCCTGGATTTTTGGGAAAAAGATTTTCTATAGTTATATTAAATTTTCAATTCGCCCCAAAAAAAATTAAACTTAGTCATCATTAGTCTCTTCTTGCTTATTATTAGCTCACTCAGGGCTAGGGACAGAGCTATGTTATGACCAGGGCACAACAACCCACGTATATGTTGTTTGCTATCTCATATCAGAAGATAAACTCGAGGATGAAGATGAAAGAAAGAAATTTCTCATTGAATGCATTGGAAAAGTACAGCTACTCCTCCCATCCCCACACGTAGGCTACTCCTTTACTCTGCACAAAGGCTACTCCTATGCTTGATGTTTATTCTTTCACTATCTTGATATTCGTTGAATCCATTAATAACCACAGTGAAGGAATGTTAGTTGTTTGTAACATTATCAATGATGTTTATTGTCTTTTTGAGTTATGAAAGTCAGTTAATGATATAAAGAGATTGTAAAGTGGATGGAATTTGTCAAACCAAGTGTCAATAGCAATCAAAAGAAAAAACCAATTGTCAATTGGGCTTTAAAATGCCTAGGTAATGTGGTAAGAGACTATGACAGAACATGGGGCCAAAGAACGTAGTTTTAAAAACATATCCAATCTCAACAATTCAATTTGAATTGTTGACCCAAATAGATGATAAAATATTAAATTGACCCCCAAAAAAATATTATTCTTGAAGTTGCAATTATATATTTATTTTTAAAAAGTCCAAACTTTGCTGCCCCATACCTTTGGCTCTGGTTCCATCCCTAGACTGTAGTCTTGTTTAGATTTTTTTTTTTTTTTTTTTTTTTTTTTTTTTTTTTTGGCTTTACTTTTTTTAGAGTTTCAATACTTGAAAAAATTATCTAAATGAGCATATTAGATACCTCTATTTATAGTGGTCTTTTATGGGGGTTTTTTAAATAATTTTTTATTAGTTTATTCCATCATTAGCCTAAACACATAAACCCTAAAATAAAAATAGTGCATAACTAAGAGACCCAATATGTTATGCCTAATCCCCATTAAGACTATTAGGGTTCATATATGTGTTGGTACTCTTCGTACGAAAATATATCAAATGTGGTTTGTATTAATAGAATTGTGTCAGGATGGAGTTTGGCTTAGAAGATGCTTAAAGATATTTATGGCACTGTTGACAACCCCATTTTGTAACTTGCAATTAACTTCACATAGAAGGCAAAAGTGTAATTACACTTAGAGATAAGCTTCAATTCGACCACATGATTGAAAGTTATCATTAAATCAAGTTTTAATAGTTAAGCTGCACTCTTACAAATTAAGTTCGACTTTATTTTATTGTATTATCTTTACTTTCCTTTAAATTCCAATAAATTTATTTTATTGTCTTATCTTTACATTCCTTTAAATTCCAAGCAATTTATTTTAATGTCTTACCTTTAAATTCCTTTACATTCCAAGCAATTTATTTTATTGCATGTCTTGGCTTTACATTTCTTTACATTCCAAGTTCTTTATTTTAATGTCTTGTTTTTTAATGTCCTTTACTTTTAAAGCACTTTACTTTCTTGTCTATAAATTTCTAGCAC
This sequence comes from Quercus lobata, assembly GCF_001633185.2. Taxonomy (NCBI): domain Eukaryota; kingdom Viridiplantae; phylum Streptophyta; class Magnoliopsida; order Fagales; family Fagaceae; genus Quercus; species Quercus lobata. The sequence goes on along the minus strand of NC_044906.1, from coordinate 39,356,079 downwards.
TTTTATTTATATACTCTTGATGTTCTCTATCCTTTCTCATGTGTAATATTGCCATAAAGTAAAAAGTATGAGTATCCAAACCTCTAAAAATGTTTTTCTAAAGTAAACAAAAATGGTTGCAATAGTCAACTTTTAAAATAAAAAAATAAAAAACAATGTTTTCTTCAAAAAATTTTCTATTTAAAACCCTAAAAAGCCTTCCAAAAATAGTTTTTCTAAAAGCCTTTTCATTTCTTTTCCTTTCTTTCCAAAATGATTTTATTTTATTACGTAAAAAGCTCTTTTTGAAAACCCATTTTGCATAGAAAAAGTTTTGATAAAAAAAATAGTTTTTACACATCATGTTTTCTTTAAAAAAAAAACAAAAACCATGGGATTTTTGGATTCAAAGCATCTATTTCAAAATAAAACTCAATGAAACATTCTCCGTCAATCTCAAAATTCCTTTTTCTAAATACGTTTTCAATTCATTGGTTTTAGTTTTCAATACAAACTTTTTTTTAAAAAAAACTTTTTTCATCTTAATAAAAACCATGGGATTTTTGGATCTCTTTTCTAAAATCTCTTTTCTTCAAACCACCCCTTTTCCAAAATCTTTTTCTTTCAAAAATTTTTCTTTTCACCCAAAAAGAAAAAAAAAAAAAAAGATTTCAAAACCTAAACTATGTTGCTTCAAAAGAAAATCTTCAAAATAGAAGATTTTCAAAATCTTAAAAGGAAGAGATCTTCAAAATCTCTCACACAATCACGCTCACTCTCCCTCTATTCTCCTGTGGCGCCCTCACTCGGCCCCACTGACAACCATAGATCGGTGACCGTTGAACCCATTTTGTAATCGATTGTCGACAGTCCCTGGCACTCTCTAGGTGTCGTGCTCACCAGTGACTGTAGGTTTTTTTTTTTTTTTTTTAATTTTATTCATTTTATTTTATCAACTAGATAAGAAGAATGAGATTGGTTTGGTTTGAGATTTGTTGGTTTTAAGTTGGTTGTGTTACACGTGTCTCACCTATTTTTCTGTACATGTGTTATATACATTAATTTTTTTATTTCTCAAAAAAAAAAAAAAAAAAAACACTTATTTGTTTTGACTTGTGATACAATTTATTTATTAAATAGAAGTATTTGTAGGTAAAATGAATGCCAAAAAATTGATTGATAATTTGCTATTAGTCATTCAGAATCTCAGATGATGGTCCGTGTCCTCTATGGAGATTTGTAACTAAGTTGGATAATTAAAACCTAAAATAAACATAAACATAAATTATGTCCAAAATATTTTAAATATACCTAAAAATAAATATTAATTAATTGTGGTATCTGTATTGTATTTTTTTTTTTTTTTTTAATGTCGTATTTTTGTATTTGTGTTGGTAACCATACAACTTATTGTGGATAGGGCTTTTAATATAGTTTGCATTTTACTTAGAGCATTCCCAGTACTTAAAACCCCCCAAAATGTAAAATATAGATTTATGTTCTTCAAAAAGTCACAAAATCACCCCCACATATGTGGTTTTATAATGCGACAATGTTGACAAAATTATGACTTTTAATATAGTTTGCATTTTACTTACTTAGAGCATTCCCAGTACTTAAAACCTCCAAAATGTAAAATATAGATTTATGCTCTTCAAAAAGTCACAAAATCACCCCCACATATGCGGTTTTATAATGCGACAATGTTGACAAAATTATTAGAGATGTAGCTGCCATGAAGTTTCCAATTTATTCCATAGGTTGATACTCTCTAAAAAAAAGTTTCCAATTTATTAAAGCTCCACATAACACATGTATCGCTTAGAAATTATTTTTTTATTCCATCTCTATGTCTTTCCTCATATTTAAAAATAGAGAATTTTGTGAGGAAAAAATATTATTTTAATGTATTAAGTTGTGAAATAAAGGATGGGATGTAAGGTATGTTGTTCTAGTGACAATGAGAAATAGATAAAATAATATTTTGAGGAGACAAAATGCATTTTTTTTGCATTTCTAGATGGGAATGCTTTCACACAGCGTTTTATTATTTTTTATTTACTTTTTTTTTTTTTGAAAAAGAAGAAGAAAAAAAATATTTTTAGGTGTTTAATATGACAAGTAAAATTTTTCAAATAAACCACCAAAACCAATAGCTTAGACCGAAGTCACCAAATACCGAACTATCAGCACTAGTTGCCAGAGCAAAGTCTTTGGCCACCAAACCACTGGCATTGGTCACCTAAGGGGTGTCTCCAACCACCATACTTGTGACCTAGTGACCAAATGAGAAAAATGAAGCCACTAAGTATTCTAGAAAATATTTTATCAAATTTTCAAAGATAAAATATTATATAATTTTTTATAAAGGATTTTACAATCAATGAAAGATATTTTACAAATTTGACTATATTTTACATATAAACAAACAAACGCTTAAAAATGAAAAAAAAAAATTATTTTTTTCTTCAAAACAAGGAGCTTCAGTCTTTTGACATTCTTTAATTTTTTTTTTTTTTTTTAACTTTTTTTAAGGTACATTCTCGTTAAATATACAATTGCAATATTTTAAATAACAATATTTGCCCTTAGTTTCTTCTGGTGGTTTAGTAGAGCTTCATTGATTATTGGCTTCAAAATTTAATTTAGTGCTGGCCCTGTACCAGATTTGAAATCTCTTGCAGATATGATGCACTCTTTTTAGTTTTTCAAGGTTCGATCCGATGCTATTGGGTGGCAATACAGGCTGTTGAGATTGCACAGGATATCAGTGTTTCGGATTTTGCTTTAGGGTGTCACGACTGACGAGGCTGAACTTCCGAGAATCTTACATAAAGCTGATTCTTGCTCAGGGGTTCACATTCTTTGGTCGCTTATAATAATCTATTTATTGTTAGAGCTTAACCATCTGCTGCAATATCACAGAATCACAATTGTGAGTTTATTAGCTAGCGATCGAGGTACTGCAAATAGCTAGGGTGCGTGGCGATTCTCTTTCTTTTTTTCTTTTTCTTTTTCTTTTTCTTTTTCTTTTTTTTTGGAGATACTGCAAAGTTGCACATCATTTGTAAAATATGTTAGCGATAATGGATGGGAAATTATTGGGTAATTGAAGTCAACTTTAATAGGTGGAGCTCAGTACACTGAATCCAAACCTTATCCTATTTTAAAAATAGTTTATGAATAGTTGAGATCAGGGAAAAAAAATTTAATAATCATTCAATTCTCACTTTTCCTTTTCTTTTTAAGTTCTACTTTTGTTAGTTATGCAAGTTAAACGTGAATGCTCTAAAAATAAGGGATCACAACATTGCAAGTGGTATCACATCACTATGTAAAAATAGGTTAGCCTTTTTGATAATGAATATATAAAATATTTAGAGGAGTGACTATAAGACATGGTTTTAAAAATAGGATCCGAGGCAAAATCAGATTTGCCTCCGATTCCTGGTTTTTATCGATTTTTGACCAGTTTTACTTCGGTTTTAGGCCTTTTTTGGGATCGGATTGGCCTCCAATTCTCGGTTTAACCAACCGGTCTGGTCCGATTTTTAAAATCATGCTATAACATTTCAAGTGATTTTCATAGATGCACTAATCTTGTCAGCTTAGCAATAAAAGAGAATGGGTGATACTGCAAAGTTGCACATCACTCTGTAAAATATGTTAGTGATAATGGATGGGAAATTATTGGGTAATTGAAGTCACCACAATTATTAGTATCATTAACTTTAATGGGTGAGGCTTAGTGCACTGAATCCAAACCTTACCCTATTTTAAAAACATTTTAAGAATAGTGAGATCAGGGAAAAAATTTTTTAGTAATCATTCAATTCTCGCTTTTCCTTTTCTTTTTAAGTTCAACTTTTATTAGTTATGCAAGTTAAACGTGAATGCTCTAAAAATAAGGGATCACAACATTGCAAGTGGTATCACATCACTCTGTAAAAATAGGTTAGCCTTTTTGATAATGAATATATAAAATATTTAGAGGAGTGACTATAAGACATGGTTTTAAAAATCGGATCTGAGGTAAAATTGGATTTGCCTCCGATTCCCGGTTTTTACCGATTTTGGACCAGTTTTACTTCGATTTTAGGCCTTTTTGGGGAACGGACTGGCCTCTGGTTCCCAGTTCAACCAACCGGTCTGGTTCGGTTTTTAAAATCATGCTATAACATTGCAAGTGATTTTCACAAATGCACTAATCTTGTCAGCTTAGCAATAAAAGAGAAAGTGAAAGTCTGTAAACACAACAAAAACAACAACAACAACAAAAATTATACTTGATCCATGTAGCAAATTATTAGTAGTAGGTAAAAAAATTATATTAGTGATGAGTCCAAATAAAAACCAATAAAAACTTATTAATTTGACTATTGTGAAAAAATGTTGTAAAGTTTTTTGTATTCAGAGCATTATTCAAAGATAAATCTAGGAATCAGTAACTACAAATGCCCCCCCCCCCCCCCCCCCCCCCCTTTTTTTTTCTTATTACAAATATTCACTTAATACTGACCGAGAATATTGACTAAGGGAATTAGTGACTTGAAAAATATAATAAAAAAATTGGCACAGTTTTAGTTCATTTTGAACTTAGGTAGAATTGAGGAGTTACGTACACGTTACATCGTTGATACAAATGGATAGTTTCAATTTTCAAACCTAAGCAACTAAAAATCAAAATATTTAAAACGTTTTTGCAAAAAAAAATATTTAAAACGTTAAGAAAACTGCCGATTGTACCTCTACATTTAGACTAGCAATATATATTTTTCTGACCCATGCAAATGCATGAATGCATTTAAAATTAAACATAATTTTTATTATAAAAATATAAATAATTAGTCAAATTATTAATATAAAAAAATAGCACGTAACACAGGCATTAATGCATATGTATAGATACATTTAAAATTAAATACAATTTTTATCATAAAAATATAAATAATTAGTCAAATTTTTTTTTTAAGTAAACGTAATTAGTCACATATTAAATTCTTACCTAAATTTAATACTAATTATGGTCTTTTTTTTTTCTAATTTTTAATAAAATAGAAGGTGTGGGGATTTTTATTGAGTATATGTGATTTTTTTTTTTTTTCCAGTTCATTAATATTAGATTCTTAGTATTTTGCACTTATTAACTCACTTGGCACAAAGATTAAAAAATTTAAGTAGACACATGACACAAACTTAAGTAAATAATTATGGTGTGGTCCCCACATAAATTTAGATGCATGACGTAAAATTGGATTCTAATTTCAAATTCTAATTGAATTTTTTTAAAGTTTGTTGAGATTGCACAGGATATCAGTGTTTCGGATTTTGCTTTAGGGTGTCACGACTGACGAGGCTGAACTTCCGAGAATCTTACATAAAGCTGATTCTTGCTCAGGGGTTCACATTCTTTGGTCGCTTATAATAATCTATTTATTGTTAGAGCTTAACCATCTGCTGCAATATCACAGAATCACAATTGTGAGTTTATTAGCTAGCGATCGAGGTACTGCAAATAGCTAGGGTGCGTGGCGATTCTCTTTCTTTTTTCTTTTTCTTTTTCTTTTTCTTTTTTTTTGGAGATACTGCAAAGTTGCACATCATTTGTAAAATATGTTAGCGATAATGGATGGGAAATTATTGGGTAATTGAAGTCAACTTTAATAGGTGGAGCTCAGTACACTGAATCCAAATCTTATCCTATTTTAAAAATATTTTATGAATAGTTGAGATCAGGGAAAAAAAATTTAATAATCATTCAATTCTCACTTTTCCTTTTCTTTTTAAGTTCTACTTTTGTTAGTTATGCAAGTTAAACGTGAATGCTCTAAAAATAAGGGATCACAACATTGCAAGTGGTATCACATCACTATGTAAAAATAGGTTAGCCTTTTTGATAATGAATATATAAAATATTTAGAGGAGTGACTATAAGACATGGTTTTAAAAATAGGATCCGAGGCAAAATCAGATTTGCCTCCGATTCCTGGTTTTTATCGATTTTTGACCAGTTTTACTTCGGTTTTAGGCCTTTTTTGGGATCGGATTGGCCTCCAATTCTCGGTTTAACCAACCGGTCTGGTCCGATTTTTAAAATCATGCTATAACATTTCAAGTGATTTTCATAGATGCACTAATCTTGTCAGCTTAGCAATAAAAGAGAATGGGTGATACTGCAAAGTTGCACATCACTCTGTAAAATATGTTAGTGATAATGGATGGGAAATTATTGGGTAATTGAAGTCACCACAATTATTAGTATCATTAACTTTAATGGGTGAGGCTTAGTGCACTGAATCCAAACCTTACCCTATTTTAAAAACATTTTAAGAATAGTGAGATCAGGGAAAAAATTTTTTAGTAATCATTCAATTCTCGCTTTTCCTTTTCTTTTTAAGTTCAACTTTTATTAGTTATGCAAGTTAAACGTGAATGCTCTAAAAATAAGGGATCACAACATTGCAAGTGGTATCACATCACTCTGTAAAAATAGGTTAGCCTTTTTGATAATGAATATATAAAATATTTAGAGGAGTGACTATAAGACATGGTTTTAAAAATCGGATCTGAGGTAAAATTGGATTTGCCTCCGATTCCCGGTTTTTACCGATTTTGGACCAGTTTTACTTCGATTTTAGGCCTTTTTGGGGAACGGACTGGCCTCTGGTTCCCAGTTCAACCAACCGGTCTGGTTCGGTTTTTAAAATCATGCTATAACATTGCAAGTGATTTTCACAAATGCACTAATCTTGTCAGCTTAGCAATAAAAGAGAAAGTGAAAGTCTGTAAACACAACAAAAACAACAACAACAACAAAAATTATACTTGATCCATGTAGCAAATTATTAGTAGTAGGTAAAAAAATTATATTAGTGATGAGTCCAAATAAAAACCAATAAAAACTTATTAATTTGACTATTGTGAAAAAATGTTGTAAAGTTTTTTGTATTCAGAGCATTATTCAAAGATAAATCTAGGAATCAGTAACTACAAATGCCCCCCCCCCCCCCCTTTTTTTTTCTTATTACAAATATTCACTTAATACTGACCGAGAATATTGACTAAGGGAATTAGTGACTTGAAAAATATAATAAAAAAATTGGCACAGTTTTAGTTCATTTTGAACTTAGGTAGAATTGAGGAGTTACGTACACGTTACATCGTTGATACAAATGGATAGTTTCAATTTTCAAACCTAAGCAACTAAAAATCAAAATATTTAAAACGTTTTTGCAAAAAAAAATATTTAAAACGTTAAGAAAACTGCCGATTGTACCTCTACATTTAGACTAGCAATATATATTTTTCTGACCCATGCAAATGCATGAATGCATTTAAAATTAAACATAATTTTTATTATAAAAATATAAATAATTAGTCAAATTATTAATATAAAAAAATAGCACGTAACACAGGCATTAATGCATATGTATAGATACATTTAAAATTAAATACAATTTTTATCATAAAAATATAAATAATTAGTCAAATTTTTTTTTTAAGTAAACGTAATTAGTCACATATTAAATTCTTACCTAAATTTAATACTAATTATGGTCTTTTTTTTTTCTAATTTTTAATAAAATAGAAGGTGTGGGGATTTTTATTGAGTATATGTGATTTTTTTTTTTTTTCCAGTTCATTAATATTAGATTCTTAGTATTTTGCACTTATTAACTCACTTGGCACAAAGATTAAAAAATTTAAGTAGACACATGACACAAACTTAAGTAAATAATTATGGTGTGGTCCCCACATAAATTTAGATGCATGACGTAAAATTGGATTCTAATTTCAAATTCTAATTGAATTTTTTTAAAGTTTTGCCTATTAATTTAAATATAGATGAAGGTAATCAGAGTTTGAAACCTCATTCTCCACACACAGAATTAGGCAAAATACCATTGAGGTAATAAGTGCTTGGCTTCACAACATGGTTCTTAGATTCAGACTAGATTGTATGGTTCGACCTAGTTAACCGTGAACCGTTCATCATTGTTGTTCTTTTAACCCCAAGAACCTCTTTATAAAAGAAAAACACAAAACCGTTCGAACCGTAGTCAGACCGTACAGTTCTAAAAAACGTGACTGGTTTTTGCGGTTCACACAATTCCCTTTTGTTTCAGCTGTTCCATTGAAATTTGGCTAATACACCAGTAGGAAGTTAAGAATAGATGTAGAAAACGTGAAAAAAGAAAATTTGAAAAAGCACGATGAAGAACAAGGATTAGAACGTGAGCTAATAATTTTTTTAGGTACTTTAGCTTTATTGATTCATAATATTCAAATCTGCTGCAAAGAGAGACAGAGAGTTAGAGGGAACAAAAATGAAAGAAATAGAAATGGTCAAGTGGGGTCGTTGAGATTATTAATGGGGATGCCACGTTTTGCATTACTAGTGGTTAGAGTTTTTCTATTTTGTTTTTTATTTTAAATAAAATCAGCAATTCCTTCCTAGTGTGCCAGTGCCACGTTGTGGCCATGCCATCCAAATATCATCACTTCTTTGTTTAAATTAATGTATTCATAATTTCATAGGCGCCACATTGTGGCCATGCAACACAAATTCTATTTTATATATATTTTTTAATAATTAAATATGAGCAAAAACACAAATAAATCTAATAGGTGGTCATATATATTCGAGAATAATAAATTTTTATATTTAATTGGACAGTTATTCTTTTATTTGTACTAATATTATATATTTATTTATTTATTAAATATTTATTATATTAATTATGATTTCATCATGGTTCAACTTCAGTTTGGCCTTTGTCTAATTTCAAAAACTTTGAACATCTATTTTTTATTGTTTATTGAACAATCCAAGTCTAAAAACCATGTCTCACACATACAGTATTTGTTTGAATGAATTTCCTTAGATAAAGGTTTAAATATTATTTTGATCTCTAAAATTTGTCAAGAGATCTTTTTCAAATGTGTAAGAATAGAAAAAGATCTTTCTAACGTTTAAGGATAGAAAAATAACGATTTTAATAGTTTCATGATAAAAATATATATATATATATATATATTATAAAATTTGATTTTTTGTCCCTAAACTTTTTTTTTTAAAAAATATATATAATAAAAATCAAATTTTATGTAAACTTTAATACTTTTGTACAAAACCAATATTTAAACCCAGATAAATTCCACGATAATTATTACAAAATAATGTGCTATTATGTGTATATTTTTTTAATGCATGATAGAAATTCTATTATAACCTAATCTAAGTGTATATGTGCATGACACTTATTATTGGAGACTTGAATCCTGACTCTTACCTCCCATATCCCCATAAAAACACTTGTAAAGTAACCCTCACCAAAAATATGTGGTGGTTCTATTATGCGTATTAGTGTTATCCAAATGTTCTAACATGGCCACGAATTGTGTACGCAATTCAATTATTGGATAGGACTATTTCTATTTAGAGGATTTTTATTTTCTAAGCTAAATTCTTCGTCACTATAAATTTGTCACCATTGGGAGCCAGAACAATAGACAAGACACTACAGAATGGGTAACCATCCAGAAATCCCTGTAGACTCAACTGGAAAGACCATTCCAGTTATAGGCTTTGGCACAGCCGAATATCCTTTCGGAGCCTCCTTTGAGACTCTGAGAGATTCTCTTCTCCATGCAATCAAACTGGGATATCGACACTTTGATTCGGCTGCTCTTTACCAGTCTGAGCAGCCTCTTGGGGAAGCCATAGATGATGCTTTAAACCTTGGCTTAATCAAATCCAGAGACGAGCTGTTTATCACTTCCAAGCTTTGGTGCAGCGATGCTCACCACGATTGTGTCTTGCCTGCAATACAAAAAACACTCAAGTAATATGACCCATATTTTTCATCTATTTTGGTCAATTTTATGTTCTCTTAAAATATAGAGTGAGATCTATATAACTCAGTGATATTGTCTTGCGCTCCTTTACAAGGACAATCAGTATTGGAATACTCGAATTACTGTATATATATGCTCTCAGCTGAAAAATATTCTTGTTTTTTTTTCATTTCATTTATACAGGAATCTGAAGTTGGAGTACATGGATCTTTATCTCCTTCACTGGCCAGTAAGTGTGAAGCCAGGGGAATATGAGCTGCCTGTAAAAAAGAAAGACCTGCTTCCTATAGATATCAAGTCTGTATGGGAAGCTATGGAGGAGTGTCAAAAGCTTGGCCTGGCCAAATCAATTGGTGTAAGCAACTTCTCATGCAAAAAGCTTGAAACGTTACTGGCCACAGCCAAGATCCCTCCAGCAGTCAATCAAGTGAGTAATTTCTTTTTGGCTAATATGCAAACTTCTATGTTTCAACAAAATTCATTTCAATCATCTATTTCTTCCATCAGTTTTTGTTATATGTTCTAGTTAATTTTCTAATTTTTTTTTTTCAAAATTTTTAAGTTAAAAAAAATTTAATTAATAATTGAAAAATATTTTCTAGATTTTTCTTTTTCAAAAAATTTTAGCGTTCTGCATTTTAGCATTTTAGCGTTTGTTTTTTCTTCGAAAATATTATTCCAATAATTACAAAGCTGTTCTTCATGGATGCCGATTAATTGTAATGTCTATGAGCTGCTTTATTTTGGAAGGTGGAGATGAACCCACTTTGGCAACAGAAGAAGCTGAGAGAGTTTTGTGAAAACAAGGGTATACGTATCACTGCTTATTCACCCTTGGGAGCCAAAGGAACACTGTGGGGAACAAACTGGGTAATGGAATGTGAGGTGCTAAAACAGATTGCTGAGGCAACAGGGAAAACTATTGCACAGGTAATAATATTTGTTTATTCCTTTTTATTTGTAATTGTGCATATAATAACATTTCTTCATGTCTCTCCTTTTTATTATTTTATTTTTTTAATCTATAGATTGTAATTGGGAAAACCATAGTAATAATAAAAAGATAAATTTAATAAGAATATGGTGTAAAAGAAGACTTTTATACTTTCCAAAAATGATGCGACACATTAATTTTTTTGTAAATAAAAAAGAAATAGTCACAATGATTCATTAAAACACTTACATAAACATAAATAAATAAAATAAAATAAAACCTCAAAAAAAGTTATTCTCAAACACAAAGAAGTCGAGAAGCCTATGTTGATATCATTGGAAACTAAAAAAGCTATCAAAGGAATCGTGTGCATGTTTAAATAGATTGTTGTGTTTGATTAGGGTTGAAAAATTGGACACAACTCAATAACCCGTGAGTAAAAAATTGTTGACCCGTGAGCCAACCTGCATTTCCTAGGTTGGGTTAGGTCAACCGATGAACCATCATCTAACGTTTTATTAAAATTCTTAAAAATAAAAATAAAAATAAAAATTTGTTTTCCCTTTTCATTTGCATTGTATATAATAAATTTTAGAAAAAAAATAAGTTTATTATTAATAAAAGAATACTATGCCATCTCTTCATTACATGAAGGTCCAAGGGCCAAGGGATTTTTATATTAAAATAAGATCATAATTGTTATTTACTAAAGCAACAAACAACCAACTTTTTTTTTTAATAAATGTTTCTCAAAAAAAATTTCTTTTTATATATAACAAAGTTCAAAGTAAAACTAAACCAAAAAATAAAATAAAATCATAAGAATCGAAACTGGTACCAGTAGTCTTCATAGTTCATTCATCTATGTTGCATTCAAAATAATTTCACCTGTTCCAACAACAACAGTAAAAAATAATAATAATAATAATAATGCTCCATAAAACAAACCAATCTCACTCAAAATTTTACACAACAATCTTTAAAGCAAAAGGGTGTTAAAAAATATTCCAATACCCCATTTGGGGGAAAAATTCTAGTACCACAATTTATCTCACATAGCTTATCACAACTCTCTTATGTAATTTGTTGTGGATGGTAAAAAAAAAGAAAAAAAAAAAAGTAGCATATCCATGTGAAAGTAAAAAACAATTATAATATACTAAAAAAGTATCATAATTCTTTAAGTATGATTCCTATACAAAAATTTGTAATTTTTTGCATTCACTACAAAATGCGGGGGCATTAGGCCGCGTTTCTAAAAACGTGGTCCCAGACGGACTAAAGCCGCGTTTTAAACGCGGGGCCATAAAATACAAGATATTTTATAGTGATTATACAATCCTAAAAGCTCTACTGGGATCCAAAATACAAGATTTATTAAGAAACTACACATAAAATAACTCATGATCAAGCCATTGCATCTAATCAAGATATAAGCAATCTTTTCATAAAAATAAAAAAAAAATAAAAAAGAAAAAAAAAAGAGATCTAAGCAATCTTACAAACAGTAAAACTGTACCACTTTTCATGTTTCAAATTTTTAACAATATCAACTCAACTATAATAACTTCATTAATCAGGGTTTTCACCTAAGTTCTTTCATATAATGCACTTATTCACAATTATCATCATGCCTTATACCCGCTTTTAAAATTATGTTCCCTCAAGCATAAGAATTTTTATATGGTTTATACCCAAACTTCAAATCATTCAATTTACTAATCATAAAACGATTACAATACTTTTTTTTTTTCATCTTATTGATGAGTTAGCACCCGATTACAAAACTTTTTTCACACCAAGTAATTTGCTGTAGAATATACCAAATTTCTCATGTGAAAAAAATACGTGTACATGTTTTCAAATCTCTTTTTTTTTTCTATGTTAAGAAATACGGGACAATCTCAATATGACCAAACCTGTAACCCAATTGACTCGACCTGTTTTAACCTGTTAAGATGATCATTTTTACCCGAACCAACTCGTTTGTCATGTCAATGCTCGATGCATAGGAGGTCCAAGGGAATTTAAGGTGGGGTAGGAGGGGAGTTTAGGAAGACCCAAATCTGTGGATTTGGATAAAGAGGATGAGGAAGGTCAGGGTAGAATTGGCGATTGAGGCAAAGTACTAAGAAATTTCAATTTCTAATTCAAACGCATATCCATTTTTGATTCATAAGGTGCCATACATATGAGAAAGTGGGATGAAATTCTCGCAGCTTTCTTGTCGACCCCGCTATCTAGTTTAAAAACGAAAAACAATTTTACATTTTATTAAATGAACATCATCCAAACTTTAAGAACGAAAATAATATTTCAGCTTACAAAAATAGCCAAAACTTACCTTCTAGCATGACTAGTTTGATCCAAATCTCAAAGGCAAAAATGCATAGAAATGAATCAATGTTTTTTTAGATTGGGGACTTTTTAAGGATATATAAATTCATTTATGTTTTATATATATATAATGAATAAGTGGATCTAAGTCCTATTATTTTATGCAAGACGGTGATTTTATTGTTGTGTAGATTTGTATAAGATGGGTTTATGAGCAAGGGGTGAGTGTGCTTGTGAAGAGCTTTAACAAGGATAGGATGAAAGAGAACCTTGACATATTCGGCTGGAAACTGAGCCCAGAGGACTTAGAGAAGATAAGTCAAATTCCACAGCGTAAAGGATTTCCTGGCCTTGAATTCATATCTGAAGAAGGCCCCTACAAGTCTCTTTCGGAGCTTTGGGATGGAGAAATTTAGAATTTTATAAGAATGCATTTACCAGATGTAGCAAATTCACAAGTTTGGTTATGGATTTATCATTATGCTCTCTCTCTCATACACATTTCTGCTGTTATTGTTGTTGTTGTTGTTCAATAACTACCTCTGGTTGGAAGGTTTAGTCGAAGGCGCCAACGGCAAAGTTTCCCCCAAAGGCTTGTACTCATTCTGTGTTGGGTTACCAATGAAATTTTTTTTTTTTTTTTTCTTTTTTGAGAAAGACCAATGAAAGTTAAATCTGCCTTTTATATATATAAAAATGAATTTTTCTTCAGTTGGCATACATATGATTTCTTTATTAAAAAAAAAAAAAAGAGTCAGTCTGATCTTTTTTTTTTTTTTCAAAGCATCATTTATTTAGTTTGATTAGATAGTTTGAGGGATTTGATTCCTTGAGGTTTCACTTAAGTTATAAGGTTTTTGACCTAATCTGATATCTTATGTTATGTATGGCCCAAATATCTCACAATTAAATTTTTTTCTTCTTCTTTAAAAAAAAATTGAAGAACTTAGAACGTCAACTTCTCATTGTTGTATTTCATTTCAAGCAACATACATTTGTGTTTTGACCAGGGACGGAGCTATAGTAGGACGTGGGCCCCCCCCCCCCCCCCCCCCCCTAAACCCAAATTTAAAAAAAAAAAAAAAAAATACTAGTATATATGTATAACGTAGGACAAAATCTTTAAATTAATTTTTGTAATTTGTTATATTTGGTATTTTTATATAATTTTCATTATTTTAGGTTTAAGACATTTATTTTCTTATTTTTAGGTGCTTTTAATTGTTTTTACATCAAATTTAATTCCTATTATGGTTAGGTATTAATTAGGAGTTATTTTAGAATATATTTTTTGGTCTGTCAAGTTTTACGTAGCCCTTAAATAGGTATCTAATTCTTAAACATTTTTTAACCATTATTTAATTAATAAAATTCAGACTTTTGTCTTTCGGATTTAGCTTACCTCCATTACTTTTTTTTAACTGGAATCTCCTTTTATTTTAATGAGAAACTGTCACATCACCCACTAACTAAATAAAAAGTAAAGATTAAAAACTCACTATCACTTGTCATTGTGTATTTAAAACAAAAAAGAGATCACTAGTTAAAAAAGTACTAAAGGTAAGCCAATCTTTGTCTTTCTATTTTCTGGTGGATTCCAGATCTTTTCTCCTTGTAGATTCAAGGACCCTTCTGGATTCAAAAAACTTTCGTGGATTTGAGGTTATTTTCAAAAACAAACGTGTTTTGTTTCTTTTTTTTTAGAAGTAGATGTGTTCTGTTTCTTGATGCTTCCACATTTCGTATCAATATATTTATTATTTTTAGCAATTTGTTTCAATAATTTGCACTTTGTCCTCTCAACAATATTATTGATCTTTTTAAAGGCTATAAAAAAAATTATTCATCTAAAATCTGAAATAAATTTAACAAGCTCAAAAATATTAGCCCAGCAACAAAATTTACCAAATAATAAACTTAAGTCCAAAGAATACCCAAAACAAACCCACGTAGAGACACAGAAAAAAAAAATCCTAAGCCGATTTTAAACTAGCCTAGGAGAACACCCACACGTATTTGACAACACACAAGACACCCAAAAAAAAAAAAAAAAAAAAAGGTCTAAGCGGCTAAAGAGCCAGACCCTTTAAAAAAAAAAAAAACTGTCTAAGTGAGACCTGGGAGTGGGGAGGGGCTGGGCAGTGGCAGTACAATAAGCACAGGCACAACCATAGTTTTAAAAACCGGACCGGACCGGCCGGTCCGACCGGTTCAATCGGGAACCGGTTTTTAATCCGGTCCGATTATGTTAAAAAACCGAAAATAATGTAAAAATCGCGAAACAGTAAAAATCGGCCGGTTCAACCGAAAAATCGGGAACCGGCGCGGTTAAACCGGTTACTTATTTTTTTGTCCTTTCCCAGCCTAAAACGACGTAGTTTTGTTGTTTTAGCTAAAACAACAAAACTACGTCGTTTTAGGCTGGATTCCTAACCCTAAAGATCACTCTCATTTTGTGTTTGTCATTTTCATTTTTCACTATCTCAAACTCAGACTCTCCAATCTCAATATCTCCGCCTCACCCAAGCTTACAGCCTCTCTTCCTCACCGCTCACAGCCTCTCTGCCTCGCCGCTCAGAGCTCGCCCTCTCCGCCTCACTGCCTCGCCAGTCGTCGCTCGCCCTCTCCGCCTCACTGCCTCTGTACCTCGCCTCACACTCTGCCTCGCCTTCTCTGCCTCGCCCTCTCCGCCTCACTCTCTCTACCTCTGTAACTCACCGCTCACACTCTCTGCGCTTTGACTCGCCCTCCCCGCCTCACTCAAGCTCACACTCTCTTCCTCTCTGCCTCGCCCTCTCCGCCTCAAACATTTTTCTTCCTTTCCGCCTCACTCAAGCTCACGGGTTTGAAGTACTGGGTTTTTTTTTCTTTTTGGGTTTTTTCCTTCTCATCCTTACGGGTTCTCGGTCTCGCCCTCTAAAGTGCTCTGCTCTCTACTTCTCGGCTTCATCAGGTAAGGTAACATTCTTTTCTTTTGATTTTATTACTTGATTTTGATTACTTGATTTTGATTTTGATAATTTTCTTTTCTCGGTTCTGTATTTTTTTTTTTTTTCATTTCTCTCGGTCATCTCAGGTTCTCCATTCCTTCACTTCACTGGACTTCACTGGGTAAGTGCCTAAGTGGTAACTTCTATTTGGATGTCCTACATTTTTTGTGGTTGGGGTTGGATGGTAACTTGGGTGGATTTGAAGCAAAGCAGGGAGAATGATAAGCCAAGTTACCATTTTGTATAAATTGTTGAGTCTGTTGAATAGAATATGAATGTGTATCTATTGAATAGAATAGAATATGAAGGATAAGCCAAGTCACCATTTTGTACAAATTGTTAACTGTTTTTCCCTGTAATTGCCTAATTGGAGGAGGATTTTTTGATGGGCTTCCAATGACTTGTTGATAAATGTTGTAAATCAGTAAATGTGTGGCAGTGAACTCTTTGTAACGTGCTAGTCATGAGCTTAATTATGTTTTTAGTATATTTAAAAATTATTAATTATTTATATAATTTAAATAAATATTAATTAAATTATTTATGATGTCATCGGTTCGACCATCGAGTCCGATCATAAAACCGGTAATTAGCTCATTTTTCGGTTCTTTCACCGTACCGATTTTTAAAACCATGGGCACAACACAGCAGATACAACACAGCAGATGAATAGCATAAGCAAAAAACAGATCAGCACCACTCCTTCACCAGTCCACTGCCCCCAAATTTGGTATTATATGTATTCTCTCTCTCTTTTTTTTTTCTTTTTTTTTTTTTATGGGAATATGAATATCTTATCTCTCTCTCTCTCTCTCTCTCATATCTAAATCTCTAGTGCAAAAGTTTATCAAAAAAAAAATCTCTAGGGCAAAAAATTGCTAAACTTTTGTTGGTTGATTAACTTGATTTGATAATCTAAGTTGTGAAGAAAATAGAAAGAGAACTCTCTACACAGACTACACTCACCGAAAATAGGAGAGAGAGGTAGAGTTCTCTCTTTAATAAAGTTAAAGTAATACTTTTTGTAAATAGTTGTGACTAACACAATAACATATCACCCTGTACTGCGCATTGCTTTTGACAGTGTTAAATTTTGTTTGTATTGTGCTTGTCTCTTAGTGCTTGCCTGTTTGTGTAATGACTAATGAGTGCTTGTGGGCACAGTGTTTGTCTGTTGTGTGTAATAAGTGCTTCTTAATGTATTGTAATGTATTAAAAAAAAAAAAAAATTGTGTATTTTTTTTATTGTTGATGGTTTGTGTGGGGCCCAACAATTCGTGGACCAGGCCCATTTATCCTTAGAGCGTCCGAAGGCCCAATCCGAGGAGAGCTGTGGCCCAAGCTCTACAACGCAGAGCACAAAACAATTTTTGGGAAGCAGCCGAGGACAGTTTAGTCCTCGGCAGATCCATAATCCCACCAGAATAAAGGGGCAAAACTGGAATAGGGACGAATTAGTAAGGAAATCCAGAATATCTTGGGGAAGTTATCCATACTACCCTTCTAGATAAGGCCCGACGCCTGACAGAGCCGTACTCTGCAGCTTTATCAAACCATCCCCAACAATTCCGGGATTGGATTGATGGGACAAATGTCAATGTTCGTAAAGATTGACCCTACACGTGGACGAAGGGCAATGAATGCAAGCTAGTATAAAATAAGGAAGTAAGTAGATCTGAGGAAAGACCCTTTTTTCCACCTCCGAAAAAAGAGAGACTACATGGGAAAACATCTCAGGAACACCGGACTTCATGGAAGAAAGTCCGTCGTTGGGCAACCGAGAGAAGACCTCAACAAGTCCTCGGATCAACTCCGAGGAGCTCCATCCCACGGGGTACGACGCCTTAGGCCTTAAATGTTCATACCCAATTCCCTTTTTCTACGTAGATTCCTCTAAAGCCATGACCGGACAACGCCACTTGACCAACGGCTAGCTTTTCAAGCCCACTCTCTACAAATCATATTGTGAGGGATCTTTCGTACGCGAGCCCAACATCCTTATTGGGCCGCCAGAGAATTGTGTCCTTACAGTTTGTTAATGCAAATGAATGCTTATTTAGAGTATTAAAAAAAAAAAAGAATATTTGCTTATACTTTTGCCCTCTAACTTCAAGTCTTGACTCCGTCTCTGGTTTTGACTTATCATGTTTTGAATGTACGTTTTTTATTTTGCTTATAACGAGTGGAGGGATCTAGTTAAGGCTGTTCATACATGCTTACTTACTTAGGATTGGAAAACCTATTATTATTCTACCTTTTTTTTTTTTTTTTTTTTTTAATGATCACCTATTATTCTACCTAAACCTAGAGGATAAATACAAAGCATGGGTAAGGGCTTTTTGGACCTAATAAAAATGGGTCCGCTCATGGTAATTATTATTTTAATTCATTCTTTAACTCTTCTAACGAATGGAAAAAATTATGTATAAGAAACTGTAATAATAACCTTTGTAAGGACACGATTTGGTGACGAACCTAAACAGTATTGGGTTCATACGTAAAAGGCCCAGACAATATGATTTGTAGAGCGTGGGTGTAAAGAGCTAGGTTAACTGTGGTATCTACCTCCAAGATCTTCTCTCAAGCCCATACAAGGTTTTCCTTCTTTTTCGTTGGTATAATCAGCGTTTGTTTTCTTAAGTCCCTAGTGTTACTCTCTCTCTCCTCCTTCTTACTTCTTTCTCTTCAGTTTTATGTGTGTTCTTCTTTTTTCTCGATCCCCCTCTTCATGTTCTTCGTTTAATTTATATACTCCCCTTCGCGATCCATCCTCGCCGAACACGTGTAGATTGTGTCCGGGGGATTTCTTTCTGTCCCATTTGGCACCTCCTGGAACTTCCTATGGGCAGCTGTAAGGCTGCTTCCCTACTGCTCAGGTATCACCTCCACATTAATGTGGCCAGAGAGTTGGTTGAGAGGTCATTAATGCGGAGGCAGCTATAGTTTCAGATATTTGTTTGCCTTATCTCTTTCATCTTTAGTCGGCTGCTCTACCCTTTGAGATGACCTAATTCTGAGATCTGATCGCGGTGAGACCACGGCCTGATCGTCCTCGGACGCGATCGTCCTCGGACGCATACTGCCGAGGAGCATGACGTCCTCGGACGGGTATACGGCCTCGGATGGGCCACTGGCCCAACAATCCTCAACCAATTCTGAATCCTATGGGCCTATCAACCGAATGATCCCCACAATAGCCCCTCAAAATCCTACTTTTCGACTCCTCAGGAGAAAAGGTGGGTTTTGACGTCATGAGCCTGCACCTGTGCGCGTTTCGGGGCATGCCCCTGACGCTTCAGCGCCCCGATTTTGGCAGCATTAAATTCTGACAACTCCCTTGTCTCCCTCGTTCGACGGTTAGATCCAAATCAAACGGTAGGGGGTTTCTCTTGTTTTGTGAGCGGGAATTTCGCCGCTCACAATCTTCACATGACTATAAAGGCGTTCCCAAATTAAACCTGTATCTTACCCTTAATGGTTACGCGGTTCCAAGGCCTATACACTGAACCTGCCTTCTTCCTGTCTTCACTGTTCTCCTGGCGACTACAAATAATCGTACGTTGTCCGAGGTCCTTCCTTTGAACCTGTAAGTCCTCTCGAAGCTTTTACCATTTTTATTCAAAATCAAAAAGTTTTTTTTTTTTACTAAGTTTCTTTAGAAAAAATGGGGAAACAGAGGAATCCCTTTCGGTGTCTCGTTGACTCCGAGGAGGGTATTAGAAACTTCCGCATGAAGTACAATATCCCACCAACGGTAGGGATGAGGTATGCGGCCCAAGGGGAGTGGGTTGACGCCAGGCAAACTGGGGAAGTGGTTATCCCCATGATCGCCTTTATTGAAGGAGGGATGACCATCCCCATGGGTAGTATCACTAGGGGTTACCTTAATTTCTTTAGGCTATCCCCCACCCAATGCGCTCCCAATATGTTTAGGATTCTGGGAAGTATAGACGCTCTGAATCAGAGAATGGGTCTAAATCTATCCCATCACGACGTGAATTGGGTGTACAGCCTTCACCGCCTAGCTGACCAGGACTACTATCTCAAGTCGAGATATCCTGAAGTAAGGTTGATTCAGTGCCTCCCTACTTCAAATAAGCACCTAAAAGAAGATTTCCTCATTTTTTCTGGGGAATGGCATGATGGTCTATCTTGCCCGACAGTGGAGGGAACGCCAGGTGGGTGCGAAGTTATAGACCTATGCTACTTAGCTCATGATCACATTTTAATCACCTTTATTATTTTCGCGTCTCACAATTTTTAACTTTAAAATCAACGGTCTTGCAGATAGACGCTACACGAAGCCCAATCTCAGATTGGTCAATAAAGCGAGCCTAGACAGATTATTGAGAGCTGAAATATACGTGAACGAGGCTGATGGTCAGCTACGAGCAGCACATTTAATTCTCGGATATACCCCCCTTTCTTTTGGCTTTCAGGCGCCGAAGTGCGTGATTAGGGCACGCGATCCTCGGCTTCGCCGTGTCAGTGTTGCCTACGAAGGATTCATCGTTCCAGAGGGTATTCCACTTCCCGAACACACACCTCTCACAGAACCTCTTTCCGTGGCCAGCGTCTCAGCGGGGCTTTCTTCACCCTCACCTTCCCTCAAGAAAAAGGGGACCAATAGGAGAAGGAAAAGGGAAACAAGCAAGCAAACCGTTGTAACAGTATCGGAATCCACGGACGATTTTGAGATTTTCGATCAGCCCTCAAACCCCGAGGAAAGTTCTGACGAGATGGGGGTAAAAAGGATACCCCAAAAAAGCCTAATGGAGCTGATAGGAGGTCAACAGGGAAAGTCTGCACCTGCCCAAACAGTACCATCCCAGGTTTCATCTCTTCCAGCCAGGTCTCCTCCTCCAGTCCCCCGCCACCCTCCTCAATCATCTCCGCAAACAGCACCGCCAAGCACTGCCGAGCCAGAGAAGCGCAGAGAGCAGAAAGGTAAGGGGGTGGCAGATGCGAGCAAATCCCGTCCCACTCGAGAGGAGGATGTCCAACGAGCGGCAAAGCAGCAGAAAACCAGACAGCCCTCTATGCGGGGCCAAGAGAAATCCGATTCCCCACATCCCGATTCACAAGCGTGGCTGCCAGTTCCTATGCTCGGTGGGGAACCCCTGCGAGACGATGCCTCTGTAAGGGATTATAACGGCGGCATAGGGTGTCATGTGGCCTCGGCCATAGAGGAGGCCTTATTGCTCCCAAAGGATATGGCTGAGCTAAAGAATGTGAGGAAGAATCAACTCATCCTTGACAATAAACGATATTTGGGCATGGTGAGAAGCTATCTTTTATACTGCTTCATTCTGTGACTGTTACTTACTAATGCGCACTTTTCATTAACTATAACACTAACTCACCCCCCCTTTTTATTTTTTACAGATCATCCAAAATACCTTCAAGCTAGATGAGATGCTCAATGCTTGTTCCAACCAGCTAGATGGTGAAAGGAAAAGAAGGGTAATGGCTGTTCAAACCTTGTCCAAATCTGAACAGGATCTAACCGTCGCAAGGAAAAAGCTACAGGTCGAGGAAGAAGCTCGCAAGAGTGCTGAATCGTCATCAGAAGGCTACCAGAAGCAGGCCGAGGAACAGGCCAAGCTTCTGCGCGAGGCGAATGCTGAGCTGAAGAAAACTCAGGAGCAAGTTCTTGTTCTTAAGAAGCATCTAGAAGAAACTCAGAGGTTAAGGGAGAGAGCCGAAAAGCTTAAAGAACAAGCCGAGAAAGCAAAAATCGAGTCTGAGAAGGCAATGGGTGAAGCCGAGCAGAGGGGCTACGAAATCGGGATAGCTGAAACTGAGAAAGCGTTAAGAGCCGAAGTTCCGGAGGTTTGCCGCATCTTCTGTGCGAGAACCTGGAGCGAGGCTCTTAACCGTGCTGGGGTTGAAGCCTCATCTGAACTACGTAAGCCAGAGAGCGTATATTACCCCGAAGCGATACGCTCCTCAGCTCCTCAACCACACCAAGCTGATACTCCAGCCCCAGCTATTAACCCCAGCGAGGAGGTTTTACCTCGCAACTCCCCTCCAGGAGCTTCTCCAAACAAATCCACCACTGCTTCGAAGACATATACGGTCTCACAGGGTTTTCAACAAGAATTGGACTCCACAGTTCAATCGGCTGGGGGCATCATCAAGAAGTAAAAAGATGGAAACTGCTTTGTAATTTTAATTTAGACACTTAGTAGAGGACTTTCTCGCTTACTTTCTTATCATTCTGATGGTTCTAAGTTATCTTTACACTTACTTGTCGTTGTAATTTTGGATGGATTCATTTCAGACGCCTCTTTTATTGTACGCCAATCTTGCATTCGAAGCTCTCTCTTTCTGACTCCTTAACGAATGTTCATAGGGCATTACTTTTACTAAGATTATGATTTAGAAAACTCATCACCACTCTTTCTGCCATTTAATAATTCAATGCACAACTTAGCAGGTAAGTTTCTACCGAATTAGTGGTCTAAGGATTTGACATAACATAGTTTCTGTTTAGCAATTAAGTATGAATGACAGGATGTTAATTTCCACTAAGTTTGCGATCCAGGGACCTGGCATAACTCAGTTTCTGTTTAACAATTAAGTATGAATGATAGGATGTTAATTTCCACTAAGTTTGCGATCCAAGGACCTGGCATAACTCAGTTTCTGTTTAACAATTCAGTATGAATGATAGGATGTTAATTTCCACTAAGTTTGCGATCCAAGGACCTGGCATAACTCAGTTTCTGTTTAACAATTCAGTATGAATGATAGGATGTTAATTTCCACTAAGTTTGCGATCCAAGGACCTGGCATAACTCAGTTTCTGTTTAACAATTCAGTATGATAGGATGTTAATTTCCACTAAGTTTGCGATCCGAGGACCCGGCATAACTCAGTTTCTGTTTAACAATTCAGTATGATAGGATGTTAATTTCCACTAAGTTTGCGATCCGAGGACCCGGCATAACTCAGTTTCTGTTTAACAATTCAGTATGATAGGATGTTAATTTCCACTAAGTTTGCGATCCGAGGACCCGGCATAACTCAGTTTCTGTTTAACAATTCAGTATGATATGACAGGATGCGGGACTCATAGAATGCATATTTGACGTAAGTTAAAAGAGAATATTTGAATTAAAACTTCTTTACTAATAATAATACCTTCTGAGATTATTTACATTCCAAGGATGGAGTACAGGTTTTTCGTCTAGATCCTCTAGATAATAAGCCCCTATTCCAGCTACAGAAGTAATTCGATACGGTCCCTCCCAATTGGGTCCCAGTTTTCCCCAGCTTGGATTCTTAGTGGCCCCCAGGACCTTTCTCAGCACCAGGTCGCCTATGGCTAACGGCCTCATCCTCACATTGCTATCGTAGCACTGCTTGAGTTTGTGCTGGTAGTAAGCTAGCCGAACCATCGCGCTTTCCCTCCGTTCTTCAATTAGGTCTAAACTTTTTTCCAACATCGCATCATTATTACTCGAAGAGAATGCACTGGTCTTTAATGTCGGGAATCCAGTTTCCAGCGGAATAACGGCCTCGGCTCCATAGGTCATGGAGAAAGGAGTTTCTCCCGTCGAACGCCGGGGCGTTGTCCGATACGTCCAAAGCACATGTGGGAGTTCCTCCACCCATCTTCCTTTCGCGTTGTCTAGTCTCTTCTTAAGCCCATGGACAATGACTTTGTTAACAGCTTCAGCCTGCCCATTGCCTTGCGGATAAGCTGGAGTGGAATATCTGTTTCTTATTCCCAGTTCTGAACAGTATTTCCTAAAGGCATTGCTATCAAACTGGAGCCCGTTATCCGAAACAAGAGCTCGTGGGATTCTAAATCGCGTAACAATGTTCTTCCAGACAAACCTCTTCACATCTACGTCCTGGATGTTCGCCAAGGGTTCAGCCTCAACCCATTTGGTGAAGTAGTCTGTGCCGACCAGCAGGTACTTCTTGTTTCCTATAGCTTTAGGAAAAGGGCCGACAATGTCTAGCCCCCATTGTGCAAAGGGCCAAGGACTTGAGAGAGGGTTAAGAACCCCTCCAAGTTGGTGGATATTCAGAGCATATCTTTGACACTGATCACACTTCTTAACGTACTCCTGCGCTTCTTTCTGCATATTCGGCCACCAATAACCTTGCGTTAGTGCTCGGCATGACAGGGATCTTCCTCCTGTGTGGCTTCCACAAATACCCTCATGCAACTCTTCCAGGATTAATTCTGCTGCCTCGGGAGACACGCAGAGCAAGTATGGCCCAGAGAAGGACCTTCTATATAGTTTTTTATCTTCGGACAACCAGTACCGAGGTGCTCTCCTTCGTATTTTCTCAGCTTCTACCTTATCTTCGGGCAACACATCACTGTCGAGAAATTTTAATATAGGGTCAATCCAGCACGGCGTCAAACTAGCTTGGCGAACTTGGCAAATCTCCTTTTCTGGTGAAGTGGGGGCATGCAAGTTTTCCACGATAATTACCCGTGGGAAATTTCGTGCTGAAGAGGTGGCAAGGGTCGCTAAGGAGTCTGCGTGGGTATTCTCGCCTCGTGGAATATGTAATACGTTGAACGACTCGAACTCTGTTCGCATATGCCTAACCCGGTTCAGATACCCTTGCATTTTCGGGTCTCTGGCCTCCAACTCTCCAGTCACCTGGCCAACGACCAGCTTCGAGTTCGAGAACAGTTTCACTGCCTTTCCACCCATTTTATGGACCATGCTCATTCCCATTATCAGAGCTTCGTACTCTGATTCATTGTTAGTAGCTGAGAACCCCAGCCTTAGCGACTTCTCAATGATGACCTCTTCGGGAGATATCAGGACCAATCCCAGTCCAGCTCCCCGTTGGTTTGCGGCCCCATCCACGTATACCTTCCATACCGGCCCTCCTGGCGCGGATATTATGCCAACCGATTTTTCATCCATGTGATCTTGATTCCTACTAACTTCCTCAGGGCACTCAGCGAATTCCGCTACTAGATTGGCGAGTACTTGACCCTTCACAGAGGTGCGGGGCATGTATTTGATGTCGAAAGCACCCAGAATCGTCCCCCACTTGGCAATTCTGCCGGTATAGTCAGCACTTCTAAGTATGGATTTGAGAGGCAATTGGGTCAAAACAACCACAGTGTGAGCTTGAAAATAGTGTGGAAGTTTACGTGTCGCATGGACGACTGCCAGTATGGCCTTCTCTAACGGCAGATATCTCACCTCCGCTTCATGGAGGGATTTGCTTACATAATATACCGGCCTCTGGACGCCATTGTCTTCTCGCATCAAGACGAAACTGACTGCGTGTGGAGCTACCGCCAGATAGGCATACAATATCTCGTCCACTTCAGGGCTAGACATGATCGGCGGTTTGGATAAATAATTCTTCAACTGCTGGAACGCCTCAACACACTTCTCGGTCCATTCGAATCCCTGCCACTTATGTAACAGACGGAAAAAAGGACGACACCTTTCGGCTGACCTGGAAATGAATCGGTTTAACGCAGTGGTCATCCCTGTCAACCTCTGCACTTCCTTTGGATTCCGGGGCGTTTGCAAACTGTTAATAGCCCTAATCTAATCTGGATTAACCTCAATTCCCCTATGGGTCACCATGTACCCCAAGAATTTTCCTGAACCTACGCCAAAGGAGCACTTCGAAGCATTCAGGCGCAACCTGTGTTCTCTCAGTATCCCGAAGATGCTAGTGAGGTCCTCCACATGTTCAGTGACTACCTTGCTTTTCACTACCATGTCATCAATATAAACTTCAATACTTCTGCCCAGCTGTGGCTCGAACATTTTCATCATCATGCGTTGGTAGGTAGATCCAGCATTTTTCAGACCGAAAGGCATCACCTTGTAATGGTAGTTCCCAACCGGGGTCACGAAAGCGGTCTTTTCTTGATCATTGGTGGCTAACGGTATTTGGTGATACCCTTGAAAGGCATCCAAGAAGCTCATCCTAGAGTGGCCCACGGTCGCATCCACTAGCTGGTCAATCTTCGGCATAGGAAATGGGTCTTTGGGGCATGCCTTATTAAGATCCGTGAAATCCACGCACACTCGCCACTTCCCCGTCTTCTTCTTCACTACCACCGTGTTGGCCAGCCATTGGGGGTAAAAGACTTCTTTGATAGCCCCAGCCTGTTTGAGCTTGGCAACTTCACTTCGGACTGCCTCGGCATACTCTTTCGATGGTCGCCGAGGAATTTGCCTTCTGGGGGGAACGGCAGGGTTTACATTGAGTTGGTGACAAATAAAATTTGGGTCTACTCCTGGAGCCTCATACGGGTCCCATGCAAAGACGTCCACATTAGTTCGGAGGAACTCCAGCAAACTCGCTTTCTCTTCCAGAGGCAACTTGGCCCCAACCCGGAAGAATTTCTCTGGATCATCAGCAACGGTCACCTTCTCCAGATCTTCACACTCTACCCCATTGGTTGGTACGTCTAAACCTGATGCTGGGATCTTTAATTGCTATGACTCATTATCGGCTGTAGCCGAGGTTTCTGCCTCAGGCCGATGCAGTATAGCCGCTACCTGGCATTGCCGAGCAGCCGCTTGGTTCCCTACTATCTCCAGCACTTGGTCTCCGGACGGGTACTTCACCTTCTGATGCAGGGTAGATGAAACCGCTTTAAGTGTGTGAAGCCAGGGTCTGCCCAGGATAGCCGTATACGGAGAAAAAACATCTACGACAATAAAATCCACCTCCACCACCTCCGTGCCTGACTGCACGGGCAGCCTGATTAGCCCCATGGGAATGACTAACCTTCCCTCAAAACTGACCAGAGGGGAATTATAGGTTGTCAAGTCCTGCTGCTTCAAACCTAGCCCCTTGTACAAATCCGGATACATCACATCCGCTGCACTTCCCTGATCAACCATCACCCTTCGGACATCGTACCCACTGATCCTCAGCGTTACCACCAAGGCATCCTCATGGGGTTGTATGGTTCCCTCCAAATCTTCATCTGAAAAACCCAAAACCAAGGAGACACGCTTCTTGGCTCTCTTCCATGCTTGAGAACGATCCTCAGCCGGGGATCGAGACACCGACAACACTCTGGTGGGGCAAGATCCAGTCCTCCCTGGGGCCGCAAAGATGACGTTGATTGTACCCCGAGGGAGCCTCGATGAAGCATCCCCACGCACCTCGGAACCTGCTTGGCTCGCCCTTCCACTGGAGTGATGTAAGAGCTGCCTTAATTTTCCTTCCCGGACCAACTGCTCCAAATGGTCCCATAAATTTCTGCAGTTGTCTGTCGTGTGTCCATGGTCCTGATGGTAATGGCAATACAAACTCGGGTTGCGTTTGGTAGGCTCTCCTGCCATCCTGTTAGGCCATTTGAAAAATGGCTCGTCCTTTATCTTCTCCAAAACCTGCTGAACAGGCTTCCGAAATACCGCATTAACGACCTGGGCATCTGCCGAGGCCGACTGGCCAACAAAGTCCCGCCTTGGTCGGTTGTTATTATAACGATCCGACCTGAAATCCCTCCTTTCCTGAGGGATCATCTTGGCCTTTCCTTTCCCCTGAAGCTGATCCTCCTCTATCCTTTTGTACTTCTCTATTCTGTCCATTAGTTGGCGCACACTGGTAACAGGTTTACCCGTCAAGGATTTCCTCAAGTCGTGATCAGCTGGGAGGCCAGCTTTGAAAGTAGTTATGGCCACAGCGTCATTCTTCCCTCTTATTTCGTTGAACATCTCCCAGTACCTATTCGAATAACTCTTGAGAGTCTCGCCCTCTCGCATAGACAAGGTCAACAAGGACCCCAGCGGCAAAGGAGTTCTGCTGCATGTAATAAAACGAGCACCAAAAGCCTGGGTCAGTGCTTTGAAAGATCCAATAGAGTTGGCCCTTAAGCCATTGAACCACCTCATCGCCGTCGGACCCAAGCTCGACGGAAAAATCTTGCACATCAGGGCATCATCCCTGGAATGAATAGCCATCTTCTGGCTGTAATAGCTTACATGTTCCACCGGATCCGAATGGCCATCATACAGAGAGAACGTAGGTTGATTGAATCGCCGAGGATGGGTAGCATCATCTATGCTTCTTGTAAAGGGTGACCTGGAAATTTGACTCAAGGCTTTGTTCATGGCATCGTTTCCCACGCCCCTACTAGTTGGACTTTTACGCCTACGCCTATGGCGACGCTCCTCTTCGTAGGAGAAAGTCTCACTCTGCGGAGTTCTCGATCTCCGCCTGTAACTAGTTCCATCCGACTCCCCGGATGATAGTTCGGAGCGAGGTGGGGAACGCTCCCGTCGTGCATGACGTAACTCTCTCTTCAAGTCCGCAATTTCACGTTGCAGATCCCCATCATGCTTCACGTGGGAAACGTGACTCTTCCCGCGTGTACGGGTTCTCGTGGTGTGAGTAGTATGTATGCTCCCCTCTTGGACTTCCCTCCGTTCGGGACTTTTTCGATGACCATCATGCTGAGAGCTCCTTAACTCCGCCTGATGCGGGCTGATATCCCCCTGATGCAGCCCCGCTGCGGGGTGAGGCAGTTCCACTCCTTCCATCGAAAACGTTGTATCGGAGGTTGTACAAGCTAACACGAGCTCTCCCCACAGACGGCGCCAATTGTAAGGACACGATTTGGTGACGAACCTAAACAGTATTGGGTTCGTACGTAAAAGGCCCAGACAATATGATTTGTAGAGCGTGGGTGTAAAGAGCTAGGTTAACTGTGGTATCTACTTCCAAGATTTTCTCTCAAGCCCATACAAGGTTTTCCTTCTTTTTCGTTGGTATAATCAGCGTTTTTTTCTTAAGTCCCAATGTTACTCTCTCTCTCCTCCTTCTTACTTCTTTCTCTTCAGTTTTATGTGTGTTCTTCTTTTTTCTCGATCCCCCTCTTCATGTTCTTCGTTTAGTTTATATACTCCCCTTCGCGATCCATCCTCGCCGAACACGTGTAGATTGTGTCCGGGGGATTTCTTTCTGTCCCATCTGGCACCTCCTGGAACTTCCTATGGGCAGCTGTAAGGCTGCTTCCCTACTGCTCAGGTATCACCTCCACATTAATGCGGCCAGAGAGTTGGTTGAGAGGTCATTAATGCGGAGGCAGCTATAGTTTCAGATATTTGTTTGTCTTATCTCTTTCATCTTTAGTCGGCTGCTCTACCCTTTGAGATGACCTAATTCTGAGATCTGATCGCGGTGAGACCACGGCCTGATCGTCCTCGGACGCGATCGTCCTCGGACGCATACTGCCGAGGAGCATGACGTCCTCGGACGAGTATATGGCCTCGGATGGGCCACTGGCCCAACAATCCTCAACCAATTCTGAATCCTATGGGCCTATCAACCGAATGATCCCCACAACCTTCAATTACTCATTTCTTTTATATGTTCTCGATTTTTATGTCGGTTTTTTTTTTTTAGTAATCTATAGTACATATATATATATATATATATATATATAAACCCCTATTATGGAAATTCACTTTTTATAAAAAATAAAAAATAAAATCAAATTTTATAAAAATTTTATTTTTAAAAAAAAATGTAACATGTTTGCGTAGTATCAATTATTTCCTTTGAGATATTATTGTGTTTTTTAAAAACTCTTCTGAAACTTATTTAAATTACTTGGGCTAAACAAAGGTCGTCCCACACAGCCCGTATATAATCCTTCTATGATTATCATATAGGTGTAATGCTAATTACTATTTAGTTAACCTTTATTGATGCCCATTTTTGACAAATGGCCCAATAGCAGAAGAAGCCCAATATAGAAAAGATAAGAAAGAAATGAGGGGCAAAATGGTAAAGAAATAAGGAAACAAGCCTAACGGGCTGAAGGCCCATGAAAATAAAAAAGAGGTAAGGAAGGAGTAAATGGGTCAAGAAAGCCCAAGGTATGAAGTACTAAGCCCATGGGAATGATAAGAGGTAAAGAAGAAATAAATGGATTGGAAAAGCCCAGGGAATGAATTGATAAACTCAATGGGCTAGCTTACTGGCCAATAAGCCCAAAAGGGTAATAAGAGGTAAAGATGTTGTAAAATGGCCAAGGAAGCCCAAGGAATTTAGCAACAAGTCCATGGGAGTAAAAAGAGGTATAGAGGAAGTAAATTGGCCAAGGAAGCCTAAGGAATAAAGTGGTAAAATGGGCTGACATGGCAAGAATGTTGGCCAACAAGCCTAAAAGAGGTAAAGACGTGGAAAATGAACCAAGGAAGCCATGAGCAAAGGATTGATGAAGAAATGGGTTGATATGGTAGGAACATTAGTCTGCAAACCCACGAGGTAATAAGAAATAAAAAGAAAGACAAAGTTGTAACAGACACAATGAAGTGATATGGCAGGATTAATGGCCAAAAAGGCCCACGGCCATAAAGAAGAAAGCATGGGCTCAGTAGGAAGATGAAGGCTTTCGCCTGAGTGATACCCAACCCAAGAAGGGATGAAAGGAAGGAAATATGAGCTCAAAAGCCCACATATCCTTCACACCACAAAG
Source organism: Quercus lobata (assembly GCF_001633185.2). NCBI lineage: Eukaryota > Viridiplantae > Streptophyta > Magnoliopsida > Fagales > Fagaceae > Quercus > Quercus lobata. Next base: position 39,325,532 of record NC_044906.1, on the reverse strand, counting down.
GATAAATATCAATTAATACGAGCAGCAAAACGAGACAATGCAAGGGTAGTAGAAATGGTGTGAAGGCCAGAAAGAAACAAATTCAGGCGGAGTGGAGCATGGACAAAGGGCCAGGGCACCACCTACTTGTACCCAGCCAATACATGGAAGGTGGGCCACGGGTTAAGGTATTAAAAGGGTGTGGATAGGCGGTGGGGAGAAAAGAGGGTATATTCTAGGGTTCCCACTCAAGCTTCTTTGGGAGAAATGCCCTTTTAGAATGGCATTTCACCCAAAAGAAGTAAGTATGGACTGAGACCATTTGATGCATGCCATAGAGGTAGGTGATGAGGCAGCTTAATCCTTCCACATGAGTAAAAAAAGAATAGAGAAAGGTAAGAAACATGACAAGTAATTTTATCTGGGAATGGGGAGTGGTGTAACCAACATACTTTGAGCAGAGATAATGGCTAAGCAGCCAGCAGGCTAGTGGGTAGTCCTTGAGGGGTACCCATAAGGAGCCAAAAAAAGTTAAGGGAAAAAAAGGGGTAAATCCCACAATGATAGATGGTATAAAAAGGGGTAGTCATGAACAGTAAAGAAATGATGGAAGTGGTAGAAAAGAAAGAATAGAAAATAGAGGAATACACAGAAAAATCAGAGAAAAAAAAGAAATATTGGAAAGAAAACCAGGTAGAGAGAAAGTAAACAGTAGGAATAGAGACATGCATCAATAGACTACATTTTCTCTCCCTTTTAACAGACCCACTCTCTAAAGATTGAGAATCAAAACTCAAACCATTTAAGCCCTTTCTCCAAAGTGTGTAACTTCTATGGCAAGAACCTTTCTTGAGGTTACCCGCATTGGAGATTGGTTCCCTTATTGGGTCTACTTCTGTTGAAAAGTTCAACCTATCATTTGGCAGACAAGCTTTTCTTTTACTAATCATGTTTATTGGGTGACTTGCCCACTGTTTGGTCAAAATTTATTAAGTCATTTACTCTTTTCTGCTATAGTGTTATTCCTGCTTGATGTATTATTCTACCATAACTCTGTTAACTTTTCTTTCGGTGTAGTTTTATTTATTACGCTTATCATTATAGTTATCCTATTGTACTGTATTCTTCCTGTAACACTTGTAATAGTTATTCCTACTGTGACCACACCATATGTTCAGCCCACATCACTCATGCCAAGACGTATCTACATCAGGTTGACTTGACTTGTGCACAAGCTAACCTAAGGCATAGCCCCAGTAAGGCTAGTCCTAACTCTCTTACCTCAGACTAACAGGCTACAGCGCAACAGAAGGGATTGAGGCCCAATAGTGCAAAAAAGGCCCCCACAACCTTATTTCATGTTTGATACAAACTCAAGGGTAGAACTCACTCTTAAAACCAATTTGCAAGGAAAGGATGCCCAAGAGTTTATATATACATTGTTAAGCTTACACTTAATCTACATGGGACACTAAGATCATAACATACCATGACACTCTACAGCCGACGTCCACGACGGCTCACTTTGTTGACATTGACTTGATGGTAGCCCTTTCTCTTTTTGCGGCTCCACTCACCTATCAGTTATTTTAATTTAGCCTCTAGGTCGACCCCTCCGAGATTTGACCACAAAGCGGTAACTCATTTGATCCCAGACTCAATGAGTTACATCCAATTACTCATCGTGGTGCTTGGTTTTGATACCAAATGATACAAACCCAAGGGTAAAATGAACCCTTGAAAACCGGCTTGCAGTGGGAAGGTGCCCAAGAATTTATATACACATGGTCAAGTTTACACTTAATCCATGTGAAAAACTAGGATCATGTAGGACACTTAAATCCATGTGGCACACTAAGATCATAACAGTGTTTTATATGTTAGAATTATGTGCCCCCAATTTTACAAATTTTTTATGTGATAATAAATTACATTTTCACGTACATGATTATTGTGGGTGGGTATTTTCATTACTTAAATGTGGCATGTGATATCATTTCTGTAGAAAAATCATGATGATGGTTAAGGAACTAAAGACAAGGAATAATAATTTTTCATAGACTATTAAATTATTCTAGGTCGTGGATATTAATTGAATATTACCACTAGAGCCTACACTCGTTGTGCTACTATATGGTAGGCTAATTTACACCATCATTAAGATAGTGACCTTAAGCAAGCAAGTGGGTAAAATGTAATAAGTATATACATTGAATTGAATTCGATCAATAACACCTTATGAAGCGATAAATGTCAATAAAAATGTTCTATCACAATTTTTCTTATTGTCTTCAAACATGAGAGGTTTGCTTGTATTTATTTATTATGCTCAAAACTTTGATGATGTTAAACCAGTGCCATTCATTTAAATTCTATATACAGACACTTTGGGTTATATGTATAACTAGTAGCTAACCCATGTGATGAATGAAATGCATGAAGTTTTATTAGTTAGGCAAAAGAAAGTAAGCAAAAATGCATGAAATTTAAATATATATAAATATATATATATATATATATATATATAATGATATTAATAGAAATAGCACAAAGTTTTATTAGTTAGGCAAAAGAAAGTAATGTTGTTTTATTTATTTGTTTTTTGTGGAAAGGAATAAGAGACAGAATGTTGCGTTTCTAGTTTAGTTTGTGTTGTATATATAGGTATATATAAGATATGTTGTAATATATATACCAAAATATGCTTATTGAAATGTCAATAACCCTTCAAATTTGATATACCAAAAGGTGTTTATTGAAAGGTCATATCCTTCATATTGGATATACTAAAAGGTGCTTATTGACCGAAAAAGTGCCTATTGAATGAAAAAGTGTCTATTGATCGAAAGGGTACTTATTGAATGATGAAAGTTCAAATAGTGTAAAAACACCCTTGAATGTTTAGACCCCCAATTTACAAATTAACCAATTCAAGTTTTATGTCAAACAACTAGTGTGCAGAAAATGAACAAAAGCTATAAAACAGAATTGGTAAACAATCTAAGCCAAATTAAAATCACAAACCACAGCAGATAATAAAAGGCATAGATAAAAGGGAAGGAAGATGCAAACACAAAGACAACACGCGATGTGTTATCGAAGAGGAAACTGAAGTTTTCGACGTAAAACCTCTCCGCCGCCTTCCAAACGGTAAACAATCCACTAGAAAATGTAGTTGGGATACATAGACAGCAATAAACCCTCCAAGCCTAATCTACCCAGTGCACCTAAGCCCTCCAAGCTTCTTGCTCCAACGAGGTTGCGTCGAACCTTTTTCTTTTCTAACTTCCTGGATTCTACTACTTGACCATAGCATCAACCAATGTAAATTGGTTCCTTCCTAACTGCTTCCCAGAACACCAAACAGCCCTCTCACAGTAATGAATATGGTGAGAACAAGGTTTTGGTAAAATGCCTCTCAAGGGTTTGACAATGGAGAGGAAGAGAGTTGAGGAATTTGAAGAGACTCTTATGTAAAGATTGTAGATGAATCAATCTTGTTTTACTCTAGGGTTTCTCTCTCAAAATTCTCTCCCAAAACTCTCTTTCATTTGTGGGTATGAGGGGTATTTATACTGGAGTGAGAAGAGAATGTGAAACTTCAGGTTTTTCAAAATAGGGGTGGCTCGCGACTTGACTGAGTCGCGAGATAACCGTATGACCAGTTGTCCTATTTTGTTCTGTAGTGCTCCAGCTAGCATGACTGTTCACCTTCTGGCATGCTTGGCACGTGTGCTGCTTCTGGCGGCTTGCAGCCGCGAGTCACTCGCGAGATCAAGCCGCAAGACTCTGTTTTCTTGCACACTCTTGAGCAATCAACACTCTATTTCACTCACTACCTTTACAACAAAACCCACCTAAATACAAGGTTACTAAATGCTGAAATACAAGCAAATTTGGCACAGAATAAAGCTAACAAGATGGTTGATTAAATTCAACCTTACAAATGAAAATGTGCCTATTAACCGAAAAGGTGCCCATTAAATGAAAAAGTGCATATTGACCGAAAATGTGCCTATTGAAAAATGAAAAGACATAACTATTAGGTGTTTTCAAATGTATACGTGGTATTAATTTATGTAACCACGTGGCGGAATGAGGAATTGTCAACAAAAAGTCAAACATTTCGCTTTTTTCTTAATGTTTGATTACATTTCAAATATAATTATATTTACATAGTATGTTCTAAGCCATAACAAGTAGAGGTGAAGTCTTATTTGTTCCAAGTGATTATTTCTTTAAGCAAAGTAAATATATATAAATTTTTTAAAAACTATCTCATGCATCGCACGGGTTAACGACTAATTATATATAAATGAGTAAAACATGTAAATGCTCAGCAATGAATCCACCATCCTTTAAAGGAGATAGTATATTTAGTTGATAAAAATATAGGAGTTGGACTCAAGACAAAACTGGGTGGTAACATTTTTCAAAGTGTTTTTCATTCATATATATAATAAAGAGTTTTTCAAAATATTTTTGAAGTCCATTGGAATTATGATATCAAGATTTTTATTTATTTATTTTTTTTTTTATACAAGATAGATATACTACTCTAGTTTAATCT